>NC_038244.2:32562864-32759045 GCF_000004515.6 Glycine max
AAGGCGCCCCCAAGTTATTTCTTCAGACGCATGTCATCTTCATCTTGCTGGCTGACCTAGAGCGGGGGGGGGGTAGTTTCATGATGATATGTTTTCCTGTGGCCATGCTGAATGTATTTTGGCCATGCTTGATGTATATACATATATTGCCTAATTGTTGCTTTATTTTTCAAATGCTATTGTTCACGTTAAAAAAACAAAAAAAAATGAAAAAAAAACAAAAAAAAAATAATGAAATTGAATAAATGAGGTCTTGGTTTGAAGACTTGGATTGGTTTGAGGACTTGGTTGATTTTGTTTTGGGTTTACTTTTTATGCTTAATTTTTAATTTGGGTTTTGGGGTTTACTACTTTTACTTAGTTTCCACTTATTCACCATTGCTCCTCTATTCCGTTGGGTCTTAGCTACTTATCCCATACTTTCCTCTACCTTGTCCTTGGCCCCATTACAACCTTAAAAGACCTTTTGATCCTCATGTGTATGTGTTTGGCAAGTTTGGTTGTCAATTTTAGAGTTTTGCCAAGTCTATGTGGTGTTTGTTTTTCATGGGTGCTTTGAGAGTAAATAGTAGCCTAGACACTTGTGAGATAGAGTGCATATCTTGTGAGGCTTTATCACTTTTCATTCAATTCTTGAGCTGATTGGCTGTGTTGCCATGTTAGAGGTGCTTGGATGATTTTCATGACTGCCTTGATTCTTTAACTCTTTACGTGTTGGATGTTACCCATTCCTTTCGTTCCTTGGGATTCATTGAGAAATACGTAAATGTTTCTGTGTTTGTTTGTCTCTCTTAAATGTCTCTGGATTTGTTCATTACTCTACTTTTGATTTTGCCCAGGAGTGCAAAAGGCTAAGTGTTGGGGGATTTGATGTGTCATTATTTTCTCCTATTTCTTAACCCTTTTTGTCACCATTTTAATTACGGATTAGCCTTAATTGTCAAATAAATTATGCAGTTATCATTTGGGCCTACTTGACTAATTTTGTGTTTTTAATTTAATTTTAGGAGAATTATAAGCAATTGAGCTTGGATCCGAAATTGGGCTGAACCGGCATGGACTTGAAGAGAACAGACAATTTTATTTTATCCAATTTTATTTTATTTGGGCCAGTTTTATTTTATTTCATTTTTGGGCTTGGACTTTAAAGCAGAATTGTAAACTTTGGGGCTGAGGACATATATAATAGCACCAGGATTTTAGAGAGAGTAGACTATTTCTGAGAGGAATAATTTTAGGGTTTTGCAATTCCAGTTTTTACTGTTCATGTGCACTGTTCACGTAGTAATAAAATTTGTTTTCTGTAATTTCATTTTCTGCTTCAATCTGCAATTTCGTTTTCTGCTTCCAATTTCAATTTCATTTTCTGCTAATTAATGGAAGGCTAAGTCTCCAGCGTTGTTTTTTCTTGAGGATCAAGCACAACTCTCTTTGAGGTTTTGTTATTACTATTGAATTCTGATCAGTTTTTCCTCTTCACCAATTGCTCTGTATTTGTTGCTATTAATCCATGCATGCTTAGTGCTTGATTAATTGTCTCTGCGCTTAATTTAGGTTCATGCTTAATGATCAGTTTCGTTCATGATTATTTGGTGTATGTGTTGCTTAATCACATAATGACAACCTTATGTTAATTTTCGCTTAGTAATTTAATTTAGGGTTGGATTAAGTGGTTGAACTGATAAAGGATAAATTCTCGTAACCTAGGATAAGAGACTTGCTTGTTAATCAAGGGGAAACAACATGTTTTAATTCTGTTATTTCTTTAATTCTCCTAGATACTGCATTTTTAATGTTTATCTGATTCGGGTACGGCCTCAATCACGGATGCATGCAAACTTCATCTTGAAATGCAGCAAATGCAGACTTTGTACGCAACAATGCAATGTAATGGAAAATTGTGCAATGTTCACAACATTTTTTCCTATTTTTGTGATTTGATTTTTTGGTTCTTTTCCGTTTGTGGAAAACACAAATTGACTGTTATCGCAACCTACCCTTCGGCAGGAGGGCGACGCGAGGGCTCACAGGTGCGTCTTCCAAGAAAGGAAGGCGCGTGGAGTCGCCACCAACGTTTATTTGAGGAAAACGTCGGAAAAATTGGAAAGGTGTAGCCTACGAACTTTAATTTGCGAAAGGTCCGAGAGTTGTTTTTACACACGGGGAAGGTATTAGCACCCCACGCGTCCGTCACAAGGGACGACAGCCTTTAACCAAGTGTGCAATATCATGTCTTCGATTTGTTTTATTTTCCCTTTTTTACGTTTTTATGTCTTTTTATGCCTTTTGTATTTTTTTATCTTTTTGTGGTCGACAAGGGTATTTCCCTTGCTCCTACGTATTCCTCAATTGCGATGAGGAAATTAAACCTACGTAGTTCTTTCAGAACTAAACGTTGGTTAAGTTGTTTTGATCTTTCTCTGCAAGATCGATTTTAACCGCACAAAAGTCGTTTAAGGCATTGGACCATTAAACGATCTTTTGGTTCTTTTGAAAGGAGAGAAACGTTGAGGCGTTGGACCATTAACGATCTCTTGGTTTTGAATGGAGAGAAACGTTAAGGCATTGGACCATTAACGATCTCTTGGTTTTTGAACGGAGAGGAACGTTAAGGTGTTGGACCATTAACGATCTCTTGGGGTGGTCGACAAAAGCGGGGCTTTTGCTCCTACGTATCCTCAATTGCGATGAGAAAATCATACTTATGTAGTTCTTGCAAAAGCGGTAAAGTTATAGGTTGATTTTATGCTTTTGAACGGTCCATGTTAACCGATAAAAGCAAAGAGGACCGTTTAAGGCGTTGGACCTTAAAACGATTCTAAGTGACTTTTGCGGACAAAGCTTGATTTGTGAGTTGATTTTAGCCTTAGTTTCACTTTGGTTATTAGTCAATTCATTCAAGGAATCTTTCAAAGAAAAACGTCCAATTGATTTTTTTATTATTTTTTTATTTTTTTTTCTAGATATTTTGATTATTTTATTATTTTTTAAAGATATTTTGGTTATTTTATTATTATTTTTTCCTTTTTTTGATTTAACCGAGGTTACAGCATGAACGATCGGTTAGATTTTGTTTTAACAGCAACTAAAAAGGATTACAACACAAATGATTGGTTGAAATTCATTTTATCATTTATTAGGTGAGAAATGACTAAAATAAACGGTTAAAAGCTCGTTAAAGCGAAAGAAAAGAAAACTGAAAGTAAGCGAAATGGAAGTGAAAGTACACAAAACAAGTAGGAACCACTAAGGGTGCATTGGATGAATTGAAAGATTCGATTTTGGGAACTTACCGGTTGAAGACCGAAGAACGATGAAGAACGATGAAGAATTTCCACAAAATCGCTTACGGAAACGTCTCAGAAGCGTTACGGAAGCACCTCGGCTTGGATTTTCTTCACGAAAACACATTTTTTCACCCAAAACAGTCGAAATGAATAGCCAAGGGGTTCGGAATATATTTGAAATAGGCCCTCCCCTCCCCTATTTATAGGGGAAAAGGGAGGTGCTTACTGCCCAGAGGCTTCTTGAGGAAGATTTCTAAGCGTACCCCAATTACTAAGTTCACCCCCTTTTCGTACTTTACAAAAAAGTTACGGAAGCCTTATGAAAGTGTTTCAGATTTGATTTTCATCTTTTTTTCTCTTTCCTTTCACCAATATTAAGTGAAATATGCTTACCCAAGGTTTTCGGAAATTATACGGAAGCATTACGGAAGCCTCAAATTGCTATTTACACCCCTATCTTGATAAGTTCACCCCCCCGCCCGTTTTTGTGTTTTTGGTTGTTTTCTTTCCGAAATCTCACGAAACTTTACGGATTCCACCGCGATGAGCGTTAAGCCTTCCAAAGCGATCAACAATGGTCCTCGGATAAGATTAGAGTGTAACAGTTTTTTTACACACACCCCACTTTGCTAAATACACTCCTGTTTTCATGTTCTTGGCCGATTTCTCTCCGAAACATCCCGGAAGTGTACAGATTCCATGGCGATGGGTGTTAAATATTTTGAAGTGGTCAAATGAAAGTCACATGCCGACAAACAATGGTCCCAGATGAAATTAGGGTATGACAGTTGCCCCTCTTTACTTATCTTTTATTGGAGATAAAAAAGAAGTAAATATAAGACACTTATTTCGTTCGAGCTCAATCTTTACCTGACCGGCCACTAGCGCAAATCCAAACAATAAAACCTGTGAAGGCATGAATATATTGAAATTCCTTTTTTTTTAAATGTACAAACAAAGGACGTCGAGTCCTACGAAGCACAAGGGAAAAGGATATTGAAGTTTTTGAGTTGAAGACATTCTCGTCTTCGAAATGTGTGCGGATTACCGTATAGGGAGTCTCCGCATGCTACCTGACTTCTCACAGGTCGGGGTAGCAGAACTGTGTGTGTACGGATAACCACTTGGGGTATTTTCGCCTGTCACCTGACTTCACGGGTCAGGATTAACAGAAGTTGTGTTTGTATGGATAACCACTCGGGTATCTCCGCCTGCCACTTGACTTCACGGGTAAGGATTAACAGAAGTTGTCTTTGTATGGATAACCACTCGGGTATTTCTGCTTGCCACCTGACTTCACGGGTCGGGATTAATAGAAGTGTATTTTTACGGATAACCACTTTGGGTATTTTCGCCTGCCACCTGACTTCATGGGTCGGGATTAACAGAAGTTGTCTTTGTATGAATAACCACTCGGGTATCTCCTCCTGCCACCTGACTTCACGGGTCGGGATTAACAGAAGTTGTTTGTGAGACTAAAAAGTCTCGATCGGAAGATGCTGACATCTCCAGAAATGGTGCAGATGACCACATTGGTCTCTGCTTGTTAATCGGACTTAGGGTTTCTGAATGACGAGGTGCGGATAACCGTAAGGCGTCTCCAAATGAGACTTTTTTGAAGTCTCAGCTGAAAGACACTGACATCTCCAGGAAAGGTGCAGGTGACGATGTTAGTCATTACATGCTATCGAGCTTTGAGTCTTACGGATAGCAAATGAGACTTTTTCACAGTCTCGGTCGGAAGACGCTGACATCTCTGGGAAAGGTGCAAGTGACGATGTTAGTCACTGCATGCTACCAGACTTTGAGTCTGATGGATAGCGAACGAGTGTGTGCGGATTACCGTATAGGGCATCTCCGCGTGCCAATGGACTCACAGATCACAATAGCAAAAGGTGGGGCGATCGAAAAAAGTGAGGCTTTTGCTTCTACGAATCCTCAATTTGTGATGAGGAACTCAGACCTGCGTAGTTCTTGATAACTGTGAGACTAAAATAGTCTCGGTGTTTTTTCACTAAAATGCGAACATGCTTTAGTAAAGAAACAAAACCTCCAACCGATCAGAGCAACATATAATTTTTGGAGAAAAACAATGTGTCTATTGGGGAAGGAGAGTATGCTGATAAAATCTTCTCATAACCACAAATGAGATTTCGGATAACAGCGTTTCATTTCTAAACGACTATTTAGAGGAAACACTGGGTCCAACTGAAATAGAAGAAAATCACTCAGAGTGTATAAACCTCACACAGGCAAGTGTTTTATCCTAATTCCGAACCATAGATATGACATGACTTAATTTTGCAAATCATTTACTATCAAATCAAAGATTACATGCATGATCATGGATCAATAAGACCTTTTTTGGGAATAGTGTTTTTGGTGGGAAATTTGGATCCGAGTGTTTTGGCCTTTCCCTTTTCTATTTTTGTTTAGTGCGGGGTGAGAAAGTCACCAGCACACAGGATTTTGGTTGGCAATCAAAGGGAGAGGACCACTTCAAGTCGTGGTTTCCTTTCTTTTATTGTTTGTTTGTGACAATTTTGTATTGTTCAGATATTGTCTAGTCCAAAGACCTTTCTATATATTTCTTTCGTTTTCTTCCGATCTTCGATCGAGAATTTTTCTTTTTCTTTTGTTTTCTTCCAATCTTTGATCAGAAACTTTCTTTTTTCTTTTCTTTTGTTTTCTTCCGATCTTTGATCGGGAACTTTCTTTTTTTCTTTTGTTTTTGAAGCATGTTATCAGCTCAACAGTGAGTGACCCTTCTTTCTTAGGAGACCCCGCCGTTCCTTCTTCCGAGGGCAAGGATGGAAATTCTCATCCCGGGTCAAGGTTTATGGTGAGTTCGGATTTTGGCTCAAGGCTTGTAGAATGGCTGGACATGATGTATGTCAGGGTGTTGATTTGGCCAGCGGTTCAGGGATAAAGGGGATGTCCCACATTATTTCCATGACACACATGCAACAATGATGATTAGGAAATCTTATGCAAAACTAGTCATGCATGCACCCTTGTGGACACTCAGGTATCAAGTTTTTATGGTCATGTGACACTAGGGCTCAGGATTCATTTTTCCTATTTAAGTCAACCCAGTGTTTCCAAAATAATTATCAATTCATGCATTCATCCGAGTCCATTTTGGGTGTTTGGGAAAATTTTCACAGCATTCACCCTTCAGGTGTATACTCATTTTTTCAACAAAACCCTTTGTTTTGATCGGTGAATCTTTTTCAAAGAAAAGCTGGAAGTCATTTCTTTTCAAAAGCATGCTGGCTTTTCAGCCGAAAGATATATTTTTTGTTCTTGTTTTTTTTTGTTGTTTTTTTTAAAGATTAAAAACAGCTTGTAACCTAGGCATGGATGATGCCCGAGATCACATCTTTTTGAAAAAAGCGTGCAAACGAAAGTGCACAAGACCTACACATTTGTTTTGTGTTTCAGACAAATCGTCGTAAAGTAAGTACAACCATATGCCCTAAGCGATAAATTACTCGCAATGCGACAGATAATTGCATCTTCAGTTTAATCACAATGGACATAATAATTGGAAGCAGATAATGTCAGATTACAAGAGAAATAACAAATTAATAGAAGAATTGAAAGCATTAATGAAGGATAAATCAAAAGTTTGGCGATCCCGGTTGTATGGCTCCGCCTCCTCCAAGGAAGTGCGGAAATTCATCATCCCTCAGTTGCCCTTGTCTCTGTCTGAGGAATGACCATCCTTTGATGGCCTCGAAACGCTATTTGTGACATCCTGGAAATTTCTACCCGGAATTTTTTAAAATGATGTATTTTGAATGATTATATATATAAGTATTATTCAGTGTATATGCCTATATGTTCTTAGTAGAAGTAGGAATAACGGGGGCAAGATATGCATAGTAGCTGCATGATAGCCTCCCTCTCTGGCTATGCTCGCATAGTTGGCCCTCCTCTGAGATTAGGGGGGTGGCCAAGGAACTGATAAAGGGAAACTACTTGCCCCTCACCCGGGAGCACAAGTCTCAGTTAAGCATTAAGGGCAGAGGACCTTGAGTTCTCTAAAGGCACAAATGTGGAGCCCTTTGAAAGCGAGGACGTGCAGCCCTCTGAAGGTGAGGACTTGTTGCCCTCTGAAGGTGAGGGCGTGTAGCACTCTGAAGGAGAGGGCATGCAGCCCTTTGAAGGCGAGGACATGTAGTCCTCTGAAGGTGAGGGTGTGTAGCCCTCTGAAGGGGAGAACGTGCAGTCCTCTAAAGGCGAGGACGTGCAGTACTCTAAAGGTGAGGACATGCAGTCCTCTGAAGGCGAGGACGTGTAGTCCTCTTATGGCGAGGGCGTGTAGCTTTCTAAAGGCGAGGACGTGTAGCCCTCTGAAGATGAGGACGTGTAGTCCTCTGAAGGCGAGGACGTGCAGTCCTCTAAAGGCGAGGACGTGTAGCCCTCTAAAGGCGAGGGCGTGCAGTCCTTTGAAGGCGAGGGCGTGTAGCCCTCTAAACGAGAGAACGTGCAGTCCTCTGAAGGCGAGGACGTGCAGTCCTCTGAAGGCGAGGACGTGCAATCCTCTGAGGGTGAGGACGTGCAGTCCTTTGAAGGCGAGGACGTGCAGTCCTCTAAAGGCGAGGACGTGTAGCCTTCTGAAGGCGAGGACGTGTAGCCCTCTGAAGATGAGGACGTGTAGTCCTCTGAAGGCAAGGACGTGTAGTCCTCTAAAGGCGAGGACGTGTAGCCCTCTAAAGGCGGGGGCGTGCAGTCCTTTGAAGGCGAGGACATGCAGTCGTCTGAAGGAGAGGACGTGTAGTCCTCTAAAGGCGAGGACGTGCAGTCCTCTGAAGGCGAGGGCGTGCATTCCTCTGAAGGCGAGGATGTGCAGTCCTCTGAAGGCGAGGATGTGCAGTCCTCTGAAGGCGAGTACGTGAAATCCTCTGAAGGCGAGGATGTGTAGTCCTCTGAAGGCGAGAACATGCAGCCCTCAAAAGGCGAGGACGTGTAGTCCTCTGAAGGCAAGGGCGTGTAGCCCTCTGAAGGGGAGGACCTGCAGTCCTCTAAAGGTGAGGACGTGCAGTCCTCTGAAGGCGAGGACGTGTAGTCCTCTAAAAGTGAGGGCATGTAGTCCTCTGAAGGCGAGAACATGCAGTCCTCTGAAACATGCTTGTTCTTTCTTTTTCTAACATACACACTTGTTCAATTTCATGAAAAGGAACACAAACTCCATCACAATCAAGCATTCAATTCAAAATAAAAGCATACAATTAAGTTAAACTACCATATCATTAAAAACCAAGTTAAATTGTTCAGAATGCCTCAAGATGAGTAAATCAATTAATCATAAATAAAACTAGCAGTGTATGTAGACATAAAGGAAATACTATACTAAAACCATAATTATAATAATAATAATAATAGTAATAATAATAATAATAATCTGAAAAGCAATAAAAAAAAAACAAAATCATCAGGAATTTCAAATTCCTGTGACTGGTCCTGTGTATCCTGTGTCTGACCATCCTTCTCATCTGTTAGATATAGCACTGGAGTAGTTGGAGGAGAAGTGTTCAGTGTCAGGACTGGAGCAGTTTGACCCTCTGATAAGTCCAAGAAAGGGTCTGCTGCAGGCTGAGGTGAGGGTATGTCCTCCCCTTATGCTGGGGGCTCAGAAGCTGCCTCAAGAGATCTCTCAAGTGTGGCCGCAACTTCCTGTGTCTCCTCTGCCACCATCCCCCTGACAAAAGGCTCTAGAATGGTGGCCTCGGATGAATCATCCTCCACATGCTGTGGTACCTGGGCTGTGGGACCTTCATCTTCCTTGCAAAGAGAAGACAGAGTCCCGGGCCAAGCTACCAACTCAGTGAACTGCTTCACTGAAGGAATAGATCCTGGAGGTGCCACCACCTGTAAGCTCTGTAATAGAATAATCTGCCCCTGATGGATGCTCTGAAGCATGGCTTCAAGATGCTAAAAATCTGCATAAGCTAGAACAAAATGAGCTACTGAGGTACGTGCTGGAATAGGAGTTGTAGATGTGGAAGGAGGCTCAGCTGGCCTCATCCTTGCCTGCCTAGCCCCTCTGATAGAAACTGTTAGATCATCAGGATTCCAATTGTTTTTCTTGATATAGGCCAAGTTGATGACCGGGCTCAGGCGCTCGAAAACCAAGCTGTCAGAAGTAACCCCTCTGTCCTTACACAGGACGGTGATCAGAGCAGGGAACCCAAGTCTAGAAGAGTTAGATTGGGCTATAGATGTGATCTGGCCAGAGATAAGGGCTCCCACATTCATGTCCATCTGAGAGACTAGGCCAAAGATCATCCTAGCTCTATCTACTATCAGGTCTGAGGTGTGTGAAGTAGGAGCCAGGTTGGAATATGAAAGAACACTCCACACCTGAGCAAGAGTCATCAAATCGTTCCTGAGAATCTTCCCAGGATGGCCCTCAGAGTTCAAAACAAACCCTCGGCCTGGTATACATAAGGCAGCCTCAATCTCTTTATAATTTGTGAGCAACCTACAATATCTAGAATATGCTGGTAAAGTCTCACCCTCAACTAATATCACAGGTGTCTCCAAGAATGTGTTGAGGTTGTCTGCATCAATCTTCACCAGGTGGCCTCTGACCTTGGCATGCTTTGGTGGAGGGTCTTCAGACCTGTAAAGGTTAGCATAAAACTCCTTCACTAAAGCTAAGTCTATGTTGTTGTCAACTAAATTGGTGAGGCGTTTATGGAAGTTACGCCTCTCCAATTCAGCCTTAAACTTGTCCAGCTCAGTGTGGTATATTTCCACCTTCCTCTCAGGTAAGATGTGTCTTCCTAAAATGTTATCCATG
Source organism: Glycine max (assembly GCF_000004515.6). Classification (NCBI taxonomy): domain Eukaryota; kingdom Viridiplantae; phylum Streptophyta; class Magnoliopsida; order Fabales; family Fabaceae; genus Glycine; species Glycine max. Next base: position 32,572,963 of record NC_038244.2, read on the forward strand.
TATCGATTCCAGGCCTCAAAGGAGTGAAATCTCCTTGTATCATACTGTGTTGTGGGCCTTGTAGCAATACTCTTTCTTTTTCTAGAAGCCATATGCAAATAAAGGTATCAAATAGTTAATCAGGACACAATTTATTAAAAATCAAAACTGAAAAATAAAACTGAAAAAGACACTGGCCGCTTAGCGTGACATGACTCCCTTAGCAGGCCTTCTCAAAAGAACACACTATCGCTTAGCGACACGTGGGCTGCTTAGTGAAAGTTGCAGAAATTCAGCTTCTGCATAATTGGCTTAGCTGGCAAGAGCCCACTAAGCCTAAAATCAGCCACAAGGATATGCGCTTAGCTCCTCAAAGGCTTCGCTTAGCGGCATTAAACAAAGCAAAAATTTCACTAAGTTATGGGAGCTTAGCGAATAGGGTCGCTCAGCTCAGAAAATGTCGCAACGAATTTCGCTTGGCCTATGGAAGCTTGGCTTAGCGTGCGGCTATCAACAAAAATTTTGACTAAGTTACATGGGCTTAGCGAATCAGCCTCGCTTAGCCATAGGTACTTTATTAAGAGAATGAATATTCATCCTCAAAAGATAAACTCGCTTAGCGCGGTAGGCGCGCTCAGCGAGTTCTTCCAGAAAATGCATATATTCAATGAATATTGATGAACTCGCTTAGCGAGTTCATCGCATTTTCCAGAAAAAAATGCAGAAAAAGCAGCTCGTTTTCCTCTTTTTTCCGGGCCTCTAACAGGCATATCAAACATGAACAACCCTCAGTTCAATGTATATAATGCAAAACATGTGAAAAGTCCTAAAATGTTAACTACTTCTAAAACGGTAAAACCCTAAAAATCTAAAACTTAATCTAAGGTTCTCTATCCTAAAGTTCAATGAAATAACAAAGAAAAGAGCAAGGAACTTACTTGTGATGTTAAAGCTTAGTGATTCGGAGTAGATACAACACAGAGAAAGCACAGATTCAAGAAGTAGAAGTTTTGGGAGAGAGAGAGCAGGGGAAGCGAAATTCTTGCGAATGAGAGTGTAACTGATGTTACCCCCAATAAGCAAGTTTCAAATTTCTCGCTAAGCGGCATGGTTCGCTAAGCGGGCGATTGAGACGTTTGGTTTCTCAAGGCGTATCGCTTAGCGAAGCCTCGCGCTTAGCCAAATATTTTCTTTTTTAGAGATTTAGAGTTTGGCTTAGCGCGTGGATCGGAGCGCTTATCAAGATCTGCAGATCAGAAAACCTGCAACTCTCGCTAAGCTAGGCTCTGGGCCCGCTTAGCAAAAATCATGCATCTTAAGTGCAGAGGAGCGGGCACTGAGCAGACAATAGAATCGCTCCATGCTAAGACTGTCGCAAGCATTTGAGCTTAGTTGCCATGAATGACGCTTAGCTCCATGAACCTCAGTTCTAGCCGTAGGGAGTTTAGCTTGGCAACAATGGGTCGTGCTTAGCCAAGGATAATATGTCGCTTAACGGTTAGGCTTTCGCTTAGCCAAATCCAGATCGAATTGGATTTGGCTCAGCTCAGCCTTGGCTAGCTTAGCGGAATGAATCAGCCTAAGATGCAAGGGTTGAGCGCTAAGCGCTTGAGACTCGGGGCTTAGCGCATGAACAATTATGAGCTTAGCGTGAGGCCTGCGCTTAGCAAAAGGACTATTTTTTCCAAAATAAGTTTCTAAGTCATTTTTCAGTCCTTTTTCGAAAAAATATAAAACCCTTATATCTACATTCAAAGATAGGCTGATAAACTCCAATGTACAGATTATACAACAAGTTCTAAACAATCAAATGCATGCAAAAACAAAGATAATAGAAATTAAAACTGGGTTGCCTCCCAGGAAGCGCTTCTTTAACGTCATTAGCTTGACACTTTTACCTCACTGGGTGATCTTATGTTTTTGGTTCTTATCGTTAGAACCTCTTAACCTCCTTCCATTACCTGTAAGCAAACATTTTTTTCTGGAGTAGGCTTGTCTTCAACAAATAAATCAAAATCAATTTTTTGATCTTCAAAACCCAACTCCAGCTTCCTCCTACCCATATCAACTATGCAACTTGCAGTCAATATGAATGCCCTTCCAAATATTACAGGAATGTCAGTATCTTCGCAGATATCCATTACCACAAAATCTGCCGGGAAGATAAAATGTTTCACTCTAACCAACACATCTTTAATTACTCCATATGGCCTGGTAACGGAGCGGTCAGCTAGTTGTAAAGTCATTCTAGTGGGCATTATCTCTAACTCTCCCAATCTTCTGCACATGGAGAGTGGCATTAGATTAATGCTGGCTCCCAGGTCAATAAGTGTTTTTCCCACAGTGACTTCTCCAATTGAACAAGGAATAGTTACACTCACAAGATCTTTATGCTAGGGTGGAAGGATCTTTTGAATCACTGCACTTAATTTCCTTCCACTATGATGTTTTCCTGGTGAATATACTTATGTTTCCTTGTTAACATATCCTTCAAGAATTTGGAGTAGAGTGGCATCTGTTGCAAAGCTTCTCCGAAGGGCATGGTTATTTCCAGTTTCCTGAAAATATCTAAAAATCTCGCCAGATGATGATCTTTTTCCTTCTTGGAAGGTACCACAGGATATGGTACTTCCACACCTTCATCCACAGCTTTTTCACTTCTACTCTTCTTTGCATTCTTATTTTTTTCTTCTTTTTCATTTTCTTAGTCCTTCAATTCTTTATTCTGGACCATTATTTGTTTCCCTTTTTCCTGATTGCCTTCACCTCTCACATCATTTTTCTTAACTTCAATACCTTTCTTTTTAGTCGCTTTCTCCTTGTGCACTACACTTTCTTCATCCTTAGCTTCCACAAACCTCTTACTCCTTGTCGTCACAGCTTTGCATTCCTTCTTGGGATTTTGTTCTGTATTTGCCACAAAACTGTTGGATGACTTGTCAGCTATCTGCTTGACCAGTTGTCCCATCTGGACCTCAAGGTTCTTCAGTGCTGACTCAGTGCTTTTATGATTTGACATTGTTACCTGCAAAAACTGAGTCAAGGTCTCCTCCAGCTTAGTAGTCCTCTTGAATATGTTAGGCCCTTGTTGGATTGGACTGTTTGAAGGCCCATTCTAGTCTTTGTTGAACTGGTTGCCAGGGTGTGTCCTCCACTGTCCTTGTTGATTATAGGGACCCTGCTGGAAGCCTGAAAATCCTCCTTGAGTATACCTTTGTCGTTGTTGATTTCCCATATAATGAATTTCTTGAGTGTTTTCTTTAGTGGGAATACATTGGCCCATTTCATGAGCCTCACCACAGATGGTACAACCTATAACCTGCAAAACAGAAGAGTGTGTAGGTTGACCAATAGACAATTTAGTTGGCAGCTTACCGAGTGTTTCTGTTAAAATCTCAAGTTGCTTAGAAAGCAACTTGTTCTGTGCCAATAAAGCGTCATGTGATGATAGTTCTAACAAGCTTTTCTTTGTGGGTTGATGGGTTCTGTCCCATAGAATGGCATGATCACTGGCTGACATGTTCTCAATTAGCTCAGTTGCTTCTTCTGGGGTCTTCAGTTTTATCTTTCCCCCTGCATAAGCATCTAACAGTTGCTTGGTTTGTGGTCTCAGCCCATCTATAAACATATTCAATTGGATTGGCTCAGAAAACCCATGAGTGGGAGTTCTTCTCAACAAGCCTCTGAATCTCTCCAATGCTTCACTCAGAGATTCATCAAGAAGCTGATGAAATGAAGAGATTGCAGCTTTCCCTTCTGCAGTCTTGGACTCCGGGAAGTATTTCTTTAGGAACTTTTCAACAACTCCTTCCCAGGTTTTAAGACTGTTGCCCATGAACGAGTGGAGCCACCTCTTGGCTTTTCCTGCCAATGAGAATGAGAAAATGTTGAGCCTAATAGCTTCGTCTGGTACACCGGCAATCTTATCAGTGTTACATATTTCAATGAATGTTGCCAAATGTGCATAGGGGTCTTCATTAGGTAATCCTTGGAATAAATTCCCCTGTATTAAATGAATTAAAGAATGTGGGTAGTTGATGTTGTGAGCTTGCACTTCAGGACGGGCAATGCTAGTAAAGAACTGTGGTACTGAGCTGCTTGAATAATCCTCAAGGGTGATCCTCTGGTGCTGCTTGTCTACCATGCTAGTGGTTTCAGGCAATTGAGTAGCGGATTCCCTTGATGATGGTGAATCAGGTGATAATCAATTAGAAAAATGAGTTTCTTCCTCAAGAATGGATGCAACTGTTCTGTCTTGTAGAAGTTTCCTTCTCCTCTCGGCCCTGTTCCTTCTCAATGTAGCTTCAATTTCTAAGTCCAGAGGAACTAAATTGCCTATGGGAGATCTATGCATATAAAATACTAACAGACACAGCGGTTATCCAATCCAATAAGAGAAGACAAATAGGAATTGAGAACAAATATTCATATATAATCAAAGAATAACGAATAAAGAATAGACACCTAAAAATGATCTAACTTTCCAAATAAAAAGAAGTTCCCTGGCAACGGCGCCAAAAACTTGTTCGCTTCCGGCAAGTGCACCAAATCGCACAAGTAGTATAAAACGGTAAGAACCGAGTATCGAACTCTCATGGAACTTGTGTTACTTGGTAAGCTATTTCAGTGAATAAGTGTCTGGTGTGAAAATCTAAGTGTGAATATGAACAGGTATGTAAACTATCTATGCATAAAGGAAAATCATGCGAGAGAAATGATGTGTAAAAACAAGTAGAAAACGTGTTGGTCTTCCCAATAGGTGCCTGATGCTAAAAGGATATTTTCTATCTAACAATGCTTATGTGTTCCTATGGTGTCTCCTAAGATGCTAAACCCCAATTCCTCATGATATTTTAGCCTAATCCTGATCAAGCATCATCCTCAGATTCCTCTTGTTGGACTAAACTCAACCAGGACCGCATTAAGACAAACATACTACAACTAAATTATCGCACCCCGATTCCTCGTGATAGTACGACAACTTAGCCCTGTCCTATCAAGGTCATCAGAACTGGAGCTCTGATTCCCAAATGATATCAACCTTCACTGCACAAAGGTTGACTTAGGATCGTCTAGGATTAAACCTTGAAGGAAAATGCGGAAATTGATTAAGGAAAGGATGGAAAATTGGCAAGATTAAAGGGTTAGGCGATGGCTAATTTCATGGGCCTTAATAAGGTGGTTCTTGGCATAAAATGGAAGAATGAGATGATAAAACATAGGTTAAGTGGTGGCTGGAAAAAAAATATAGAAATGGCAATAACTCAAGCTATAGGGCTCTCCAAAACGAGGTGAAAGATCTCATTTTGAAATTCAATTTAGGCTCAAGAATCACTTAATTTGAACGCATAAAATGGGAGTTATGGCCACGAGATAATTCTCTGCAGAAGTGGATTTTCTGGAATTGTGGTTTGAAAGAACAAGGTTGAAGATGAAAGGAAGGAAAGAATCACTCTTTTCGGCAAGGGCAACACACAAAGGTTGTGAAAGTCCTTTGATATAGCCAGGGTGTTCTTGAATCACTCAAGAACTTAGGAGAATCACTCTGACTAAGATAAAAGAGATAAACTCTAATTTTTGGAATAAAACTCAACTTGTGTTTATTGATAAAATGGTTCAGCTTATATAGAAGCTTTACATCAGATTTTAGTAATGATCCACTAACCTAGAATTAAAATAACTTAATGCCACCAACCTAGGGAATTAAAAGAACATAATGGCTGAGTGTAACTGAAATTGTGGCAACCAAAAGTCACCCCCAACAGCCATCAAGTCAGCCACCATTTGGTCTCCCAAAAGGCCGATGCCTAGGTTGCCAATTGGGCCCTTATTACAACTTGAACTAAACCAAACTAAAGCCCTTTTAGTTGATTAACCTAAAACATATTTTTGGTGGGCCAAATTTACAAGGATTGGGCCATTATTTGGACAAACTAAACACTCTAAAATTGAGACAAAGTGGTGCCATTTAGTCCTCCTCAATTTGGGCCATGATACAACTCACAACCTTGGACTTTTCTCCTTGAAACTTGGGCTCGTATTCAAATAGTATGGACAACACTTGTTGAAGAGCTTCCTTGGCTTTCCTTTCTCTAGCCCTTGTCATAGGTCCTCCAAGTCCTTCAAGTGGATCCTCTCCCTTGCTCTTGGTCATGTCCTCATCAAGAGGAACCTAGACAGGGATGTTAGCCTACCATTCAGCTTCTAAACTTCTTGAATGTTGGTGGGAATGCCCATCTCCTGTATGGTAGTGCACTTGTCGGGGTTGGCTTCAATCCCCCAATGAGTGATCATAAAGTTGAGGAACTTACCTCTACCTACCCCAAAATTACATTTTCCAGGGTTGAGGCGCATGTTATATTTGCAAAGCTCCCTGAAGACTCCTTACTAGTCTACCACATGTTGGGCTATGCTTTGAAATTTGACAACCATGTCATCCACATATAACTAGACGTTTCGTCTAATATGTTGTTTAAAGACTCGGCCTATCAATCATTGGTATGTAGTGCCTGCATTTTTAAGGCCGAATGGCATAACCCTGTAGCAAAAGTTGGCATCTTTAGTGATAAATGTTGTTTTCTCCTCATCTAGAGGATGCATCCTGATCTGGTTGTATCAGGAGTAGGCGTCCAAAAATCTTAACACCTAGAACCCGAATGCTCTATTGACTAGCCTGTCGATGTTGGGCAAAGGGTATGCGTCTTTGGGGCACACCCTGTTCAGATCAATGTAGTCAGTGCACATTCACCATTTGTCGTTGCCTTTTTGACCATGACAATGTTGGTGAGCTAGGTAGAATACCTGACTTCTCTAATGAAGTTTGCATTGAGGAGTTTGTCAACTTCTTCTTTGACAGCTTTATGCCATTCTTCTCCCATCTTCTTTTTCTTCTGTGATATTGGTTTGGCCTGGGGACAGATGACAAGTTTGTGGCAGATTATGCTGGGCTGGATTCCCAACATGTCAGACGGCTGCCAAGCAAACAAATCCATGTCTCTGTGTAGCACATCGACGATGCGTCGGTGTTCATGACTAGTGAGGTCCCCACTGAGCCGCGTGCACTGCCTGGGTTTAGGTCTGAGTTGCAACTTGACAAACTCTTTGATGGGTTTTGGGCCTTTGTCATAAGTGTCATCTCGCGGATCTATGTTGAATTCATTGCCCAGGCTTGCTTGGTAGACGGTTAGGACTCGAATTTGAGACCCTTTGTCCACACTCATGACTTAAGTGCTTTCAGCCACTGTGGGGAGAGGCATGACAGGTTCCCTGGTGGGAGGATATGGTGCTATCTTTAGGCTTTATGCATAGCACTATCGTGCTTGCTTTTGATCTGCCTTGATAGTTACAATCTCCCCTGTCAAGGTAAGGAATTTCATTTTCAAATGGGTGTGGTGACTATGGTCCAAGCTTGTTAAATGTCTTCCTGTCGATTGAAACAAAGTATGATGTCTCTACATCAACTAGTAGATATCTTATGGTGAAGCTACTGGAGAGCTTGCCTTGACCAAAGATAGTCATCAAGTCCATGTAGCCTCTAGTCTCTACTCTCTCGCCTGCAAATCCAAGAAGTGGACCGACATGAGGATGGACAGTGTCAGGGGAGACCTCAAGTCTCTAGAAGGTTTTCCAATACATGATATCGGTGGAACTGCACTAGTCGATAAGGACCCTAAACACCATGAAGTTTGCAATGATAATGGAGACAACCACGGGGTCGTCCTAGTTGACAGGTTTGATACCCTTGAAGTCCATATCCCTGAAAGTGATAGGAGGGAGACTTCATTGTGATGGTGTGTCGACAAAATTGATGTCGATATCCCGAATGGCGTGTAGGTGGCATTTTCAAGACTGGCTGGATTGTCCTCCATAAGAAAATCTGCATGTAATTGTGTTGATTACACCTCTGATTTGTTGCGTGGGTTCCTGTTCTTGTGGAGGTTGTCTCTCACGCCATTATTGATGGTGTCTTTATTTACCTCATTCTTCCGCTTTTCTTCTATCTTCTTCATGGTTCCTATGCAGCTCCTCTTGGTGTCCTCTGTGACTTGCTCTTGCTTGGTGGTTGTGTGGCCTCTTAACAAACTAGACTAAGTACCTAGCCTGTATAAGTTCTTCTATCTTATCCTTTAGGGCCCAACGGTCTTTTGTGTTATGACCAATACCATGATGATATCTACAGTATTCGGTTGCGTTTGACCCTAGCCTGGGAGGTTTCCCCAGAGGTAGCCTGATGGTACCTCAAAGTTGAAAGCTTCCTCTAGAATCGTAGTGCGATTGGGCGTTAGGGGTGTGTAACGCTCGTACTTGGGCCCTTTGGGGAGAGGCTGGCGCTTGTATGGACTGTGCTTCTTGTCTGACTTTTGTAAGTCAGTTTTGGTGTTTCCCTCGTGCTTTTCATGCTTCTTTCCAGCTATTCATACTTCATTCCTTCTTGAATCTGGACATTTCCTCCATCTGAATGTAGTCGTTGACTCGTTCGTGCAACTCGCCCATGCCACTAGGAGGTTTTCTGCATAGACTATCCATGAACTTGTCGGGGCATAGGGCAAGGAGTATGGAATGCAATACTACCTTGAGGTTAAGATTTCGGATCTGGACGATTCTGCACCTAAATCCATCCATGAATTTTCTAAGAGACTCGTCGTCTGCTTATCGCAGACTGGTAGAGGCAGCCAAGGTCATGCGATGAGACCTGTTGGTGGTATACTGCACACTGAATTGTCGAACAAGGGTGTCGAAGTTGTCTATGGACCTAGGTGGGAGTCCACCATACTAGGTCAATGTCGCCCCCTTGAGGGACATTGGAAAGACACAACATAGAATCACGTCGCTATCAATGTAGAGGTTTGCTTGAGTTAGGTAGGCATCCAGATGCTTGTTTGGATCTATTGTCCCATCATACCGCTCAAGGTTGAGTGATTTCCACCCGAAGGGTATGTCTGCCTCCATAATGCGGTCAACAAAAGGATGCTGACGGGTAGTCTGCCTTACTGGACGGTGCATGTGGGAAAGATTTAAGTCATTTGTGGTGTTGACTGTGCGTCGGGGGTGTGATTCCCCTTGAGATACAATCCTACCCCCCCCCAAGGGTATTGGCTAGAAGACTCCAAGAGGATTGGGCTAGAGCGGCTAAAGAAGGCCCTAGGGTTCTCATGAACCTCATGGTGGATTTATGAGCCCATGGGCCAAGGTTAGGTCCACTCTTCTTTGTAAATATTAGAATAGGTTTTCCTTCTTTTTGGCCTTGTATTTTGGCCATTCTAGTAGTATAAGGTTTTAGCCTTGTATTTCAGGGCATTATGAGTAGTCTTTGTAGTAGGGACCTTTTTGTATTTTCATGTATTTTAGCATGGGGTGAGCTTAGCTATTGAGGGGTGTGTGTAGCTAAGTATTTTCATGTATTTTGGCATGGGAGTGAGCTTAACTATTAGAGGGGTGTTTGTAGATAAGCTTTAGCTTCTCAATGAGGTAAGCTTAGCTATTAGAGGGGGTGTGTAGCTAAACTCTAGCTTCTCAAGGAAGCATTCATTTAGTTAGTGACCTAGGCTATAAATAGAAGCATCTATAACACTTGTTCGAACTTTGATGAATGTGAAACTTGTGAGACACACTTCAAAGTTCAACTTCTCTCCCTCTTTTTCTCCTTCAATTTCGTGCCCCCCCCCCCCCCTCTTTCTCATTATTTTCCTCCATTGAAGTTTCCTCTCTAAGCTTCTTATCCAAGGCACTCTCTCAGTGGTGAAGCTCCTTCTTCCATGACTTATTCCTTAGTGGATGACACCTCCTCTCACCTCTTCTCCTTTATCTTCCCCTACATCTCCATGGTTGAAAATCACCATTGAAGGACCTCATTGAAGCTCAAAGATCCAGCCTCCATAGAATTTTCTCAAGCAAACTTCCATCAACTGGTATCAGAGCATAAGAGCTTCAAGTATGTGCTCCTTAAACCTCCACTAATGTTCAGCTTTACCTTCTCCTCCATTGTTGTTTCTTCATTTTTCTCCATGTATCTCCTCACATGTCTTGTGCTAAATTTTTTAACATGATTCTTTAGAATTTCCACCAATTAAACTTGCTATAGAAGCTAGATTTGATTTTCTATGGTTCAAATTTCTTGTTCTAGTTCTTGAACCATGAATCATGTTGAGTTTAGGTTCCCTTGAGTTTTGCCTTTCTATTTTTTGTGGCTGAAACCTAAACCATAAAATTCTTACAAAAACATTAAAGTATAAGAAATCCTCCAAAAATCTAGAGTGACTTGTTCACCTATTATAGTTTTGTCATAGAAGTCATGTCTAGTCATGAAACTTGTCACATAAGATTTCTTATGTTGTGCTGAATTTTATTTTTCTTGTTTCTTTGTCTAACTCATGTGTTCATTAGTGTATGAAATTATTTTAGCCTATTAGTTTATTTGAGTCAAATCTTGAATTTTAATTAGTCCTTAACATGTTCATGCAAAATTCTTAAAGAGTCTTTGATTGTGAACCTTTTCTTGAACTTTTAGGTTTCCTTATGATTGTGTCTATTGTGAATTTGAGTTTTGGTGATTGTATTGCTGGCTGAAATTCTGATCCTAAGTGAATATTGAACTCCTAAAATTGTGGTAAACAAGCCTAGTGAGTTCAAAATACATAGGAAGGTTGAAAATAAGCCTAAGGCAATCAATATATCATGCTTAAAAAAATCGAAGTCTGAAATCGCTGGTGCTAGCGGCTTTAACATACAAACTTGTAAAAATTACTGGGAATTAGTCACTACAAGTTTTGAGCTGCAATTTTTACTGAATTTTCTAGACATCTAGAAAAAACTAGAAAAATGAACCAAGTTATTTGGATAAAAGGAAAAAATAAGAAAAATCACACAAGTTGGCAGGAAAATCAGTGTCTAGGAAAAAAAAAGTGAAAGGGAAGTGTGCTTGTTGTTTTGGCTCTAAATTTGTTCTATAATTGGTTTCTATTTTATACCAATCTTAGTTCTGAAATTTCAATTGAAAAGTAGTGTGAAAACAAGTGCCAAAACTAGAGGTTTCTTTAGTCTTTTTTTATGGTTTTTTTACTATACTCTAGAGCCATTCTAGGTTTCTCTTTGAGTCCTAGCTTGCTTTTATGTGCTTTTCATTGCTTTAATTGTTGAATAATCCTTGAAAATTTGTCTTGTTAAATCTCTATTGGTTTAACTTTCATTTCATTTTTTGGTCTTTGGTTATTGCTTGTCTGTTTATTTCCTTGTTTGTGAGTTGCCATATAGGGAATTGTAAAGGAGGATTGGTGTCATCCCTTGAAGAATTTGAGTCAAGAAGCAAGGGGCCAACCACCTTAAGAGCTATTGGACTAAGAAGCACTCCAAATTAGTGAAAAACCAAAGAGAGAACAACCACCAAAATTGAGGACTTTTTTGTAACTTTGTAATTGGCAATATACTTACCTTCATTGCTTTCAAATTTTGTGACAAAAAGGCCTTTCATTGGAAGTGCGTTGGGAGCCTCCAATAGGTTACCAAACTTCCATTTGTGTGTAATAATTATAGGCAATTTTCCCTTAGGATAGTGAGTGTCTTTTTGGGAACCTTAAATGTGGTCATCCAAACACTCTTACGATCCTCCTAGTTTACATTTCTTCCACTTTAATTTCTTGCTTACTTTCATAGCTTATTTTCTTTACTAGTCACACCTAGTTTTTCTTGTTGTTGCATAATACTTTCTTCTTGCTTATCACGCTTATCTTGAGTTCTTTTGGAACCCTAGCTTTAACCTTTTGCAAACCCCTAATAAGAAAGAACCACAACTTAGGAACCAACATGAGTCATCATTCATCTAGTGTTAATGGTGATGGTACTAGTCATAAGGACCATCTATCTAGAATCTTATATGAGTTGAGTTCCCTCAACTTATGGAAAGAAAAACTAGAAACAAAAGAAAAAGGAAAAGAAAGGGTAGAAATAAATAAAGATGAGAGGGAACAAGTAAGGGAAGAAGAAAGAAGGAAAATACTAAAAGAGTTAAAAAAAAAAAAAACATGCCTCCTATAGTAGTCACGACTCTTGCAAAAGCCTAAGTGAAGAACTTCGTGACTATTATGAAGGAAGGCATAGGTCACATCTTAGACCTCACTCCCACGGGAGAGAAAAGTAAAGAAAGACCATGGTTAAGGCAACAACTTAAAAGGAAGTCTACTTCAAAATCTCATGGCTCTCACTCTTATCCAAAGAAAGACCATGGTTAAGGCATCTTAGGGGTGGCACCTTCTAAGCCCAAAGATGATAATATGCAAGAGAGGACTAGCTCTATAAAGTACTTTAAATGTCTTCGAAAAGGACACATTACTTCTCAATGCCCCACCAAGAAAATCATGATTATGAGGGGCCAAGACAGTTATAGTAGCCAAGATGAGGCTACTACTTCACCTTCCTCTAGTGAAAGTGAAGAAGCAAAAGGGGAAGAATCTAGTGAAGAAATCTACCCCCAAGAAGAAGGACAACCTTTAATGGTTAAGGAGGAGTGTAAGGAGGTAAGTGTCTCCTCCAAGAGGTTAGCTAAGAAGGAAAGTCATTTTTCAATAAAGACATATTAAATAAACTTCCCCTCTTAGACAACCTCTACATCTTCTCCTTTGTAAAAAGACACTTGTTAGCACTACCACACCTCTTGGACTTGAGGTTATTCCTCAAGTAAAGGAGTTGTTGGATAAGGATTTGGTTCATAAGAGCTTACATCCTTGTGCTTTGTTGGTGCCCAAAATAGGTATTATTAGGCAGCAAATCCCTAAAATAGGTGATATGATGAATGTGTTGAGTGGTGTAACCCTCTTTTGTAAAATCACTCATGCACCCAACATCCTCATAATTCGTGTACATAGAGACTCATTAGGTAGATTTATTCTTATTTTTGGTTTCAATACAAACCTAGGTGCTCATATGGGACACCTTAGGTTTGTTGTACTTTTTTATAGGAATAATCAACATGAAAATATAGAAAAAGATATGTTTTATTGCATTACTTTCCTTAATTTTTTAAATAGTGATCAAGAGGTTTCCACGGACCCTAAGAGAATAAAGGTCATTCCTGAGTGGCTTACTCCACCAAGTATAAAGAAAATTTGGGGCTTCCATGACTTAACAAACTTTTACAAAAGGTTTGTTTCATATTTTTCTATACTTGTAGCACCACTCATTGGGTTGGTGAGGAATGATGTTCCCTCATGGGAAGATGCACAGGAAAGGGGTTTTCAGACCTTACCCTACTCTAACAAACCTAACACCACTAAAATATATGTTTTTATTCTTTTTACAAGTATCGAGGGAAGAAGCCCAGAGTATTAAGAACCTATGGATTTGAGGTCAAATCCTTTCCAAGGGGGAGGGGACCTTGACGGAAGCTTGCTTGAGAAGCTTCTATGGAGGCTGGATCTTTGAGCTTCAATGAGGTCCTTCAATGGTAATTTTCAACCATAGAGATGCAGCGGAAGATAAAGGAGAATATGTGAGAGGAGGCGTTATCCACTAGGGAATAAGCCATGGAAGGAGAAGTTTCACCACCAAGAGAGTGCCTTGGATAAGAAGCTTAGAGAGGAAGCTTCAATGGAGGAAAAGAATAAGAGAGAGAAAGGGGCACAAAATTGAAGGAGAAAAAGAGGGAGAGAAGTTGAACTTTGAAGTGTGTCTCACAAGTTTCACATTCATCAAACTTTTGACAAGTGTTACACATGCTTCTATTTATAGCCTAGGTCACTAACTACATGAAAGCTTCCTTGAGAAGCTTATTTGAGAAGCTTCCTTGAGAAGCTAGAGTTTAGCTACACACCCCTCTAATAGCTAAGCTCATGTCATTGAGAAGTTTCCTTGAGAAACTTCCTTGAGAAGCTTCCTTGAGAAGCTAGAGCTTAGCTACACATACCCCTCTAATAGCTAAGCTCACTCTCATGCCAAAATACATGAAAATGCTTAGCTACACACACCCCTCTGATAGCTAAGCTCACCTCCATGCCAAAATACATGAAATTACAAAAAAAGTCCCTACTACAAAGACTACTCATATTGCCTTGAAATACAAGGCTAAAACCCTATACTACTAGAATGGCCAAAATACAAGGCCAAAAAGAAGGAAAACATTCTAATATTTACAAAGAAGAGTGTTCCCAACCTTGGCCCATGGGCTCAGAAATCTACCCTAAGATTCATGAGAACCCTAGGGCCTTCTTTAGCCACTCTAGCCCAATCCTCTTGGAGTCTTCTATCCAATACCCTTGGGGGTAGGATTGCATCACCTTGGGTGCGCTCAGGCAATGTGTAGGCAGAGTGCCCGTCGTCCTGAGGACGTCTGACACAAGCCTCCAGCTGATCATGGGCAGCCTTTAGCTTTCTCAACTCCTCCTCATGGCATCGCTCCATCTCCACAATGCGGTTTTGGAGTTGTTGTAGAGTATTTGTGTCTGCCATAGCTGCCGGATGAGGATGAGAGTCTTCGAGAGGGGTCTCGAGTCTATGGCCAGACTGGGTGCTAACCATGGATGAATAGGAGAGATTTGATGAGAGACCATGGGATATGTTTTACTGCGGCCGCATGGTGGGCGCCAAATGTACTAACCAAAATCCGAAGCTAGGGCACGTCAGGGTAGACATGGCCAAAGTGGGGTCCAGGACTTCACACGTTAACTTTAAGGATGACCTTTGTTGAGAAGACAGAAGGGGGGCTTACAAAACAAAGGACTCTGACGCTCAAGTAAGAATATGAGTTAGGAGATAAAGCAAGTATATGCTTAAATAAAGCTCGAGTGAGAGACAGATAGAGGCACATAGGCTTGTTGCTCTTGTGTTAACCAAGTGACCCCAATAACTTAAGAGGGGGGTGAATTAAGTTTAAAAAAAAAAATTCCCCTAACAAATTTTAATTCTCTCTTTAAAAGGAATATGCAAACTTAATATGCAGAAAAAAGTAATGAACAATTTACTTGATGCTTCTTTAAATATGCAAAGTAAAATTAAACCGCATTAAAGTAAAAGAGTTTAGGGACGAGAAGATTGCAAACTCAGTTTTATACTGGTTCGGCCATGCCCTGTGCCTATGTCCAGTCTTCAAGTAAACCACTTGAGATTTCCACTAACTTGTAAATCCCTTTACAACTTCTAAACCACCCAGGGATACCCTTCCCTTGTGTTCAGACAACTTTACAAATCAAGAGACTCGCTGCCTCTTGATTAACAATTGATTGCTTTGAAGTACAGAAGACTATTTTTCTCTCTTTTAGAGAAGATCATACAACTTGAAGAACTTATAAGAATCCTTAATGATTTTGCAAGTGTTTGGCCAAAGGATTTCTTGTGAGAGGATAGGACAATGAATGTTCTGAAAAACTCTTAAGAATTTTGAATACAAGTCACATATTTATAGGCCTTTGGTGACCTTTCAAAAAACTTGTGAAGGTTGTGACTTTTCAGAGTTATTTTTGAAATTTCCTCATTGGTAATCGATTATAGATATGTGGTAATCGATTACACAATTAATTTTGAGGAGTTATATGCCTTTTCAGTTTGAATTTCAAAATTTTCCATTACTAGTAATTGATTACATAATAGTGGTAATCGATTACAGCTTTAAATTTCAAATTCAAAACTTTTGTGAAAATTGTTAAAACCATTTTTGCTTCTGGTAATCGATTACAGCCTTTGGTAATCGATTACCATAGAGAAATACATATCTTTCAAAAAGTAATATTTACTTAAAAGCTTTATAAGGTATTTGAAAGCTTAAGTCTTTTAAGGCTAAACCTTTGCAACCTTTTTAAGAGATTCCTTTAACATATAAAGGTCTATTATAAATCATTTCTCTTGTTCTCTTGATCTTGTCTTGAATCAACATTGAATAGCTTCAATCTTTTTGGCATCATCAAAATCTTCATACAGCATATGCACTTACAATATCCCCTTTTTCGATGATGACAACAATCAGAAAACAAGATAAAGGATATACGATTTGCAATGCGTGCACTCACCCTTACTCCCCCTTAAATTTGCAATTTATTGCCTAGTTTTAGATAAGATCTACCCTTAGTTTCTTTCCCCCATTGGCAACATCAAAAGTCCAAAAAGACCAGAGAAAATATCAAAGCCACAAAATATCTAGAGCAAGTATCACAAACAATAACAAAAACTAATTATCCATTGCAAAACAAAGACTAAATATTCAAAGCAAAGCATAAACCAACCAAATGCTAAAGATCCAAAGCAAAACAAAATTAACCAAAGTGCTAAATAACTAAAGCCAAATACAAGGCAGAAAGTAGTAAAAATGTCGAGAAATTTAAGAACGTAAAATACTAGAAACGTCTAAGAATTCGCAAGAGGATCAAAGCAACGTTGGATGAAACTCATGTCATCTTCAAGATGCGTGATACGGGAGTCCATGGCATCAAAGTGATTGTCGACAAAAGCTCGAAGATTTCATAGCTCAGTGAGGACTTCATTCAAAAAGGAGGGAGAGGTATCTTGTTGCGGTGGTGGAGAGGGTGTGCGTTCATTGGGAATAGGAGGTGGGATTCTTTGGGATTTTCTTGAAATCTTACACACATACAAACACTAAGGTGAGATTCTTTGGGATTTGCTTGAAATCTCTCATGATTCTCTTAACTGCACTAAGGAGTACGGTGTTGCCCCAGTAGAAGTTCGTACCAAAGTTCGGTATCCATGCAGGGCAAAAGGCAACATCTCATGCCAATCTTTGTACGATACTGTCATCTTCTGAATAATTTTCTTAATATTCTTATTGGCTGCTTCCACGGCTCCGTTCATCTTTGGTCGGTAGGGCGTGGAATTGTGATGCTGGATTTTGAAATCTACGCTCATTTCCTGCATCATTTTGTTATTCATATTGGTGCCATTGTCAGTAATGATCTTCCTAGGGAGTCCGTACTGACAAATCAGCTCCCTCTTTATGAATCTGACCACCACACTCCTCATCACATTGGTGTAGGAAGCCGCTTCGACCCATTTGGTGAAATAATCTATTGCCACGAGAATGAAGCGATGACCGTTCAAAGCCTTGGGTTCAATGGCCCCTATGACATCTATCCCCCACATGGAAAAAGGCCAAGGGGCGGACATGACATTTAGAGGATGTGGCGGAACATTGACATTGTCCACGAACGCTAGACATTTATGGCATTTCCTTACATGGGTGCAGCAATCACTTTCCATGGTGGCCAGTAATTACCTGCTCTAAGGATCTTCCTGGCCATAGCATGCCCATTGGGGTGCATTCCAAACGAACCCTCGTGGACTTCCTCAATCATGTGGTTCGCCTCTTTGGCATCCATGCATCGCAGGAGGGTCATGTCATGGTTTCTCTTGTATAGTATGCTTCCGCTCATGAAGAAATCGGCCGCCAATCTCCTCAATGTCCTTTTGTCGTTGTCGGAAGCCTCCGGTGGGTACTCTTTGCTTTCAACGTACCACTTGATATTGAAATACCAAGGCTTACCATCCCGTTCCTCTTCCACCTGACAACAATGTGCGGGTTTGCCACGACACCAGAACTCAATGTACGGTAGGTCCCCGTGCGGAGTTAGCTAGAACATGGACACCAAAGTGGCAAGCGCATCCGCCATTTGATTTTCCTCCCGGGAAAGTGATGGAAGGAGATCTCATCAAAGGAACCAGCCAATTCCTTGATATAGGCTTGGTAGGGTATCAACTTGGGGTCTTTAGTTTCCCATTCCCCTCTTAGCTGGTGGATCACCATTGCTGAGTCCCCGTACACCTTGAGTAGCTTGACATTGGAGTCAATTGCCGCCTGGACGGCCATGGCACACGCTTCATACTCAGCCATATTGTTGGTGCAGTCAAACCCCAGCCTGCCTGTGAAAGGTATACATTGATCATCTGGAGAGACCAATACTGCTCCAACGCCATGGCCTAGAACGTTTGACGCTCCATCAAACAGCACGATCAACTTGTCCCGGTCCTCGTCTAGCTTTTCCTCAAACAAGGCCATGATGTCCTCATCCGAGAATTCGGGATGCATGGGTTGATAGTCATTGTGAGGCTGCTGAGCCAAATAATCTACCAAGGCGCTTCCTTTTATCGCCTTTAGGGTGACATAGACTATGTCGAACTCGGATAGCAAAACCTGCCATCGGGCGATCTGCCCTGTGAGAGCAGGCTTCTCAAAGATGTACTTAACTGGGTCCATCTTGGATATCAACCAGGTGGTATGGCTCAGCATGTATTGTCTTAGACGGTGGGACGCCCAGACTAAAGCACAACACATTCTTTCGAGCAGGGAGTAGTTCATTTCACAGGCCGTGAACTTCTTACTCAAGTAGTAGACAGTGCGCTCTCTCTTCCCGGACTCGTCATGTTGCCCCAGCATACATCCCATCGATTCATCCAAAATTGTCATACACAAGATGAGAGGCCTTCTGAGTATCGGCGTCATAAGCACGAGAGGGTTCGTGAGACACTGTTTGATCCTTCCAAACGCCTCTTAACAATCCTCATTCCAACGGACGGATTGGTTTTTGCGTAATAGTTTGAACAACGGCTCATAGATAGCGATGAGCTGTGATATGAATCTGGCAATGTAGTTCAAACGCCCCAGGAAACCTCGGACCTGCCTCTCGGTACGCGATTTTGGCATCTCAAGGATGGCATTCACCTTTTCGGGGTCCACCTCTATCCCTTTCTGGCTTACGATGAAACCTAGCAATTTCCCTGACTTGACCCCGAAGGTGCACTTAGCAGGGTTTAACCTCAATTGATATTTCCTAAGCCTTTCGAACAACTTCTGCAAGTTGACAAGGTGTTCCTCCTCAGTCTTAGACTTGGCAATTATGTCGTCCACATAGACCTCGATTTCTCGGTGCATCATATCGTGGAACAAAGCTACCATAGCCTGTTGATAAGTTGATCCGGCGTTCTTGAGTCCAAAGGACATCACCTTATAACAGAACGTCCCCCACAGGGTGACGAAGGTAGTCTTTTCCATATCCTCCGGCGCCATTTTTATCTAATTGTAACCGGAGAACCCATCCATGAAAGAAAACAAAGTGAAATTGGTCGTATTATCCACGAGGATATCGATGTGCGGTAGAGGAAAATTGTCTTTGGGACTGGCTCGATTCAAGTCCCGATAATCCACACACATTCGCACCTTCCCATCCTTCTTAGGGACTGGTACAATGTTGGCAACCCATTCTAGGTATCGAGCGACAACCAAAAAACCAGCATCAAATTGTTTCTTTACCTCTTCTTTTATTTTCAAGGATGTCTCGGGCTTCATCCTCCTCAGTTTTTGTTTTATCGGGGAACACTCAGGATTTAGAGGTAATCTGTGTTGTACGATGTCAGAACTCAAACCGGGCATATCTTGGTACGACCAAGCAAAGATGTCTTGGTTGTCTTTTAGCAGGGCTATCAATTCTTCACGGATGGGTGCGGTCATACCCGTGCCTATCTTTACTTCCTTTTTCCCACTGTCGGTTCCTAAGTCCACTAGTTCCGTCTCTTCTTGATGAGGCCACATCTCTTGGTCCTCATGGGCGACTATCTTCTCCAACTCCGGGGTAAGTCCCACATCTTCGTCCTCTTCACCCTCCGTCTGTTTGTTTCTTGCTTGAAATCGATGGTCGGGTCCCAGGTATTAGTACCTTCGAGGGACTCGTCGTCGGATATGGCATTTTAAGCGTGAAGAAATAAACATGCAAATGAATGAGAATGGGTAGAGACGCAGGAACAGATGAAGAAAGATCTTTATATTATAAATTTAGGAACAAAAAGACGTAAAGCCTTAACAACAGGAAACTCTAAAGCCTAGGCCCAACCCTAGAGTTTAAAAGCCACAAAGGGTTACATTATGCTTTTCGCGTAAATGTCTGGGCGCTCCTCCACTCGCCAATTTCCTAGTCGGAAACCAGGAGGGCATGGTTGTACCAAATCCAACCCACTCAGAGAGTCATCTTCGCATATCACAACAACTTGGCCTACGTGTCCTAGACCCGCGCTTATAAAGCTCCTATTGATGTGGCAGGGCGGGCCCCCTTTGACTTTTCGTCCCAATTGTGAGCCTTGGCTTCCGCTCTTCCTTCCCGCAACACTTTTTCTTATGTCCGCCTATGTGGGTTTATAGCCTAACCCAAACTTCCCACAGTTTCCTCTGGTGCATATCAGGCTGGTTCTGCCGCCGTTGTTCTTGCCTAAACCCATTCCGGGATCATAACCATTCCCCAACATCACCCGGGCTACCATTATCGCCGTATTGGATAGGCAAGGTTGCTCGGAGAAGGAATCTACGGAGGCAATGCTTACTACCTCAAAAGATTGGAAGGCTGTTTCTAATGACTCCTCCGCGGCTTCCACATATGGCATAGAGGATGGGCAACTTACCAAGATGTCTTCCTTGCCCGACACAATAACCAAATGCCCCTCTACTAAAAATTTCAATTTTTGGTGGAGTGTAGAGGGAACGACTCCCACCGAGTGAATCCACGGGCGTCCCAAAAGACAGCTGTAAGCCGGGTTAATAAAAGAAGTTTAAGGGAAGAGAGAAATGCAAACTGATTTATACTGGTTCAGCCACTTCCCGTGCCTACGTCCAGTCCTCAAGCAACCCACTTGAGATTTTCCACTCTCTTTGTAAAACTCCTTTTACAAAGTCTGAACCACACAGGGACAACCCTTCCCTTGTGTTCAGGAATCCTTTACAATAAGAGACCCTCGGTCTCTTAATCCCTTTTCAGAAGTAAGAAGATGAGAAGAAGAAATCTCTCTTGAAAGAGATAGATTGTACAATGAAGATCAATCACAATTCCTTATTGAATATGCAAGTGTTTGACCAAGGAATCTTTGAGAGGATTAGACATTTCAATTCAGAAAAACTCTCTTAATCTTTTGAGAGGATAAAACTTTTTGAGCAATCAAAACTCTCTCACCATTCGTGTTTCCGAGTCACATATAAATAGACCTTTGATGGCCATTCATAAACCATTTGAATAGATGTGACTCTTGGAAGTTATTTTATGAAAATCTCCTCTGGTAATCGATTACAGGATTTGTGTAATCGATTACAGGTTTTAAAATTTGAATTAAAACGTTTATTAACTGCTGGTAATCGATTACACAGTCTAAAATTTGAATTCAAATATTTAGTAGCTGTTGTAAGTCATTTTTGGCCACTGGTAATCGATTACATCCTCTGGTAATCGATTACCAGAGAGTAAATCTCTTGAAAAACACTTTTTAACTTAAATTACTTGGCCAAACCTTTTGCTATATCAAATAAGAATTCCCTTCCTAAAATACTAGTGATCATCTGGATGTTGTGGCTTGTATTCTTGAATCATTGTCTTGAATTTAAACTTGAAAAACCCATTTGCATCATTTGCATCAAATCATCAAGATCATCATCAAAACACCAAAGTCATTTGCTTCTACATGAGCTTCGTTCAAGACCTTCACTAGCAAAGCCCGATGAGGCTCAGAGCTCATGAGTAGTTCCAAAAGAGAGACCCTGGTCGGGGTTTTGTTGAGCTGCTCAATGACCTTGAACTCGCTTTGCTGAATAATGCAGAGGAACTCGCCTGCCTCCTCTTGCGATACTTCTTTCTTGCCACAGCCATCCCTTTTCTCCGGAAGACCTTTCATTGGAATATCCTCATTCGGTGTGAGGGTCATTTTGTCATTTTGTTCTTCCACCATCTTTGCCTTCCCTTTAACGTTTGCGGGTTGTGTCGGCAGGTCGACGGGTGCAAACACGCGACCGCTACGGGTCACGCCGCTCAACCTCGTGATATTGTTTACCTTGGCTAACAACGAGCTGATGTCAGTGGCCTCTTCCTTCCATTTGCTTGGCGATGCATACCTCCACGGGACTATGTGGCTGTTTCGGTATGAAAACGGAACAGGTTTAACTACCGAGGGGTATCGGGGCGTTTGGGGAGTTGCGTCCTTGGTGAAATATACCACTGTCGCAACCTACCCTTCGGCAGGAGGGAGGGCGACGCGTGACTCGCGGGTGCGTCTTCCAAGAAAGGAATACGCGGGAGTCGCCACCAACGTTTATTTGAGGAAAATGTCGGAAAAACTGGAAAACACGTGGTCTACGAACTTCAAGTGAAAGGTTCGGGAGTTGTATTTACGCACGGGGAAGGTATTAGCACCCCACACGTCCGTCACAAGGGACGAATGACTTCAATTTGTGTTATCTTCCCCTTTTTCACGTTCCTATGTCTTTTTATGCCTTTTATACATTTTTTTTTCTTTTTTGTGGTCGACAAGGGTGTTTCCATTGCTCCTACGTATCCTCAAGGAGGAATTCAGACCTACGTAGTTCTTTGAGAACCAAACGTTGGTTAAATTGTTTTTATCCCTTTTTTTGCAAAATATGTTTTTATTGAATGAAAGGTCATTTAAGACGTTGGACCATTAAACAATATTTCGATTCTTTTGAAAGGAGAGAAAACATTAAGGCATTGGACCATTAATGATCTCTTGTTATTTTTGAAAAGAGGTAATAAAGCTACGTGTTGATTTTAGGCCTTTTTTAGAAATCTACGTTTAACCAATAAAAGTGGAAAAGACCATTTTAAGGCGTTGGACCTTAAAAATGGCTTTTTTAAGTGATGACAAAAGTTTGATTTATGAATTGATTTTAGCCTTAGTTTCACTTTGGTTATTAGTCAATTCGATTAAGAAAGAAAAAATCTCAAAGAAAAAACGTCCAATTGATTTTTTTGATTATTTTACCAAAAGATATTTTTTTTATTATTATTTTATTATTTTGCCTCTTTTTGGTTTTAAGCATGGTTATGGCATGACCGAACGGTCGGATTTCATTTTAACAGAAATTAAAAGATGTTACAATACGAATGATCGGTGAAAATTTATTTTATTTTTTATTAGGCGAGAAAATGACTTAAATAAATTATTAAAGCACGTCAAAAGGGGGTACGAAAAGTAAATGAAATAAAAATAAAAGCACGCAAAACAAATGAGGACCACTAAGGGTATATAGAATGAATTGAAAAGTTCAATTTCGGGAACTTACCGGTTGAAGACCGAAGAACGACGAAAAATCATCGCAAAATCACCCACGGAAACGTCTCGGAAGCGTTACGGAAGCGCCTCAGCTTTGATTTTCTTCACGGAAATAATTTTTCTCACTAACTTTAAGTGATTCTTAGACACCAAGAGGGTTGAACATTTTTGTTCTTCCCTCCTTCCCCTATTTATAGGGAGAAGCTTGCCACCCAGCTCGCCCAGGCGAGCTAGGTTGCTTCCTCCAAAAGGCACCACCTTTTGGTGGAACTTCCTGGAAGGCCCAAGTGGGCCTGGTTTCTATTTGCACCCCCTATTTACTAAATACACCCCCTTTGCCTTTTTTGCTGATTCTTTTTCCGTAACATTACGAAACCTTACAAATTACGTAACGATATTTGTTTTCTTTCCGTGATGTCACGAAACCTTATGGATTACGTAATCATCCCTTCTTTGGCTTCCGGAATGTTACGGAGCTTTACGGATTGCGCATTAACACTTCCTTTTGACTTCCGGCATGTCACGGAACTTCACGGATTGTGCAACAATGCTTTCTTTTGACTTCTGGCATGTCACGGAACTTCACAGATTGCCTAATGATGGGTGCCAAGTACCTCGAAGTGGTCAAACGAGGGTCGCATCCCAACAAACAAATGGTCCCCGGACAAAATTAGGGTATGACAGTTGCCCCACTTTACTTGTTTTTTATTGGAGATAAAAGGGAAGTAAAGATAAGACACTAATTTTGTTCGAGCGAAACACCATTCGGCCGGTGAATCTCCCTACCAGCGGAACCTGCAAAAATTTTGAAAATGATCAGCACCGAACGACCAACATCATCCTGATACTGCCGAGTTCGTTCCTTTTGGTTGACACAAGGCGCAGAATGACCATAATTTATCTCTGCGTGCCCTCGAACACGATCGAGCCTGGGTGGCAAGGCGCAGAATGACCATAATTTGTCTCTGCGTGCCACCGGACACGATCACCTCTGGATGGCAAAAAGGTGTGGGGAATGACCATAGTTTGTCTCCACCCACCTCTCGACTCACTGTCCCTGAAAGACAAAGGGCGCGAAATGACCATAATTTGTCTCTGGGCGTTTATCACTCAACTTGCTACTCCTGAATGACAAAGGGCACAAAATGACCATAATTTGTCTCTGCGCGTTTATCACTCAACTTGTTGCTCTTGAATGAAAAAGGGCGTAGAATGACCATAATTTGTCTCTGTGCGTTTATCACTCAACTTGCTGCTCCTGAATGACAAAGGGCGCAGAATGACCATAATTTGTCTTTGCGCGTTTATCACTCGCCGAGTCTTACAGATAGCAAAAGCGTGCGGATGACAATAATTTGTCTCCGCGTGTCATCGGGCCCGCCGCCTCTGGATGACAAAAGGGCGCAGAATGACCATAATTTGTCTCTGCGTGCCATCGGACATGATTGTGTCTGGATGGCAAAAGGTGAGCGGAATGACCATAATTTGTCTCTGCATGTCATCGGGCCCGCCGCCTCTGGATGACAAAAGACGCAGAATGACCATAATTTGTCTCTACGTGCCATCAGACACGATTGTGATTGGATGGCAAAAGGTGAGCAGAATGACCATAATTTGTCTCTGTGTGCCATCGGACACGATTGTGTCTGGATGGCAAAAGGTGAGCGAAATGACCATAATTTGTCTCCGCATGTCATCGGGCCCGCCACCTCTGGATGACAAAAGATGCAGAATGACCATAATTTGTCTCTGCGTGTCATCGGACACGATTGTGTCTGAATGGCAAAAGGTGAGCCGAATGACCATAATTTGTCTCCGCATGTCACATGACCCCAGGGTCAATATGACAGAGATTGTGTGGTGGCCAACAAAAGCGAGGCTCTTGCTCCTACGTATCCTCAATGAGGAACTCAGACCTACGTAGTTCTAGATAACTGTGAGACAAAAATAGTCTCGGCGTTTTCTTCAGTAAAATGCGAACATGCTTTAGTAAAGAGACAAAACTTCCAACTGATCATAGCAACATATGTTTTTTGGATGAAAAACAATGTGTCTACCGGGGAAGGAGAGTATGCTGATGAAATTTTCTCGTAACCATAAATGAGATTTTGGATGTTTAGAATTTCACTTCTAAATGATCATTTAGAGGAAACACTGGGTTCAACAAAAATAGAAGAAAATCACTCAAAGTGTATCGATCTCACACAGGTAAGTGTTTCATCCTAATTCCGAACCATAGATATGTCATGACTTGGCTTTGCAAATCATCTCCTATCAAATCAAGGATTACATGTGTGATCATGGATCAATAGGACTTTTTCTTGGGAATGGTGTTTTTTTGGGTGGGAAATTCGGCTTTGAGTGTTCTTGGCCTTTTCCTTTTCTGTTTTTGTTTAGTGCGAAGCGAACTAGTCACTGACGCACAGGATTTTGGTTGGCAACCAAAGGGAGAGGACCACTTTAGATCATGGTTTCCTTTCTTTTTTGTTTACTTAGTGACAATTCTGTATTGTTCAGATGTTGTCTAGTCCAAAGACCTTTCTGCATATTTCTTGTTTTCTTCCGATCCTTGATCGGGAATTTCCTTTCTTTTTCTTTCTTCCGATTTTTGATTGGGAACTTTCTCCTTTTCTCTCTTTTTTCCCCCTCTTTTTTTTGTTTTCTTTCGAGAGCAAGGATGGACATTCTCACCCTGGGTCAAGGTTTATGGTAAGTTGGGATTCCGGCTCAAGGTTTGTAGAATGGCTGGACATGACATATGTCAGGGTTTGGTTAGGTTCAGGGATAAAAGGGGATGTCCCACATTATTTCCATGACACAAATGCAATAATGATGATTTGGAAATTTTATGCAAAACTAGTCATGCATGCACCTATATGGACACTCAAGTGTCGAAAAAATTTTGGTCATGTGATGCTAGGGCTCATGATTCATTCCCTCTACTTTAGTCAACCCAGTGTTTTCAAAATATGTTCTTTTATCAATTTGTGCATTCATCCGAGTCCATTTTTGGGTGTTCGGAAAAACTTTCACAGCATTTACCCTTCAAATGTATACACATTTTTTTTTCAAAAACTGGTTGTCATACCCTAATTTCGTCCGGGGACCTTTGCTTGATGACATGCGACTTTTGTTTGGTCCTTGTAAGGTGCTTGGCACCCATCATTAGGCAATTTGTGAAATTCCGGGACATGCTGGAAAACAAAAGAAAATATTGATGCACAATCCGTAAGGTTCCGTGACACACCGGAAATCAAATGGAAGCATCGTTGCACAATTAGTGAGGTTTCGTAACATTCCGTAAGTCAAAAAGGGGATGATTATGTAATCCACAAGGTTCCGTAACATTACGGAAAGAAAACAAGTATCATTACGAAATTCGTAAGTTTCCGTAACTTTACGAAAAAAGAATCACAAAAAAAAGGCAGAGGGGTGTACTTAGTAAAAATGGGGGTGCAAATAGCAACCAGGCTCACTTGGGCCCTCCAGAAGATTCCTCCAGAAGGCTGTTGCTTCTGGAGGAAGCAACCCTGCTCGCCTGGGCGAGCTGGGCGGCAAGCATCTCCCCTATTTTGCTATAAATAGGGGAGGAAGTGAAGTGGAAAAGGGTTCAGCCCCTTAGGCACTTCTCTCTCTTTCGAATTTGCTTGGAAAAATTGTTTCCGTGAAGAAAATCTAAGCCGAGGCGCTTCCGAAATGTTTCCGTGAGGAATTTCGCGAAGGTTTCGACCGTTCTTCGACGTTCTTCATTCGTTCTTCATCGTTCTTCGATCTTCAATGGGTAAGTACCTCGAACCAAGCTTTTCGATTCATTCTATGCACCCGTGGTGGTCCACATTGTGTTTCGTGTATTTTTATTCTCGTTTCATTTACTTTTTATACCCCCTTTTGACGTGCTTAAGCCATTTTATTTAAGTCTTTTTCGCTTAAACTAAAAATAAAATAAATTTCCACCGATCGTTTGAATTGTATTATCCGTTAACTTCGGTTAAAATGAATTCCGACCGTTCGGTCGTGCCGTAACCACGTTGGAAATCAAAAAAAAAAAGAGGTAAAATAATAATATAATAATAAAAAAACATCGTTTAGTAAAATAAAGCGGAAAATCAATCGGACGTTTTCTCTTTGGGATTTCTCATTCTTAATCGAATTGACTAATAACTAAAGTGAAACTAAGGCTAAAATCAACTCACCTAGTCAAGCTCGTCCATAAAAATAGGTTTTTGAAGTTTGTCATTTCAATTTCTTACTAAGTAAAATGGATCATTTTCAAGGTCCAACGCCTTAAAATGATCACCTTTTAAGTAAAAAGGAATCACTTGATAAGAAAGAACTACGTAGGTCTGATTTCCTCATCGCAATTGAGGAATACGTAGGAGCAAAGGGAAACACCCTTGTCGACCACAAAAAGAGAAAAAATATAAAAAGGGTATAAAGGATATAAAGACATAAAAAGGGAACATAAAAAAATCAAAGTCATGTTTGCACATTCGATTAAAGGCTGCCGTCCCTTGGGACGGACGTGTGAGGTGCTAATACCTTCCCCGTGCGTAAATACAACTCCCGAACCTTTCACTTAAAAGTTCGTAGATCGCGTCTTTTCCGGTTTTCCCGACGTTTTCCTCAAATAAACGTTGGTGGCGACTCCGCGCGTATTCCTTTCTTGGAACACGCATCCCGCGAGTCTCGCGTCGCCCTCCCGCCGAAGGGAAGGTTGCGACAGTTGGCGACTCCACTGGGGAATAATGATAATGCAATAAAAAAATACATATACGTACAAAGTTTTTAACCTAGTTTTTCTTTTTCTTTTTGTTGACAGACACAGGTAGAATAAAAATCTCACGTTTTTTTTTAAGATAGAAGAGATAGAAAATTAATAAAAAAAATTATATTTTACTACAAACACCAACACTATTTGCACACACTGTGAGTGAAAAAGGGCCCTATACCCGGGTTCATGGGAACATAAGGAGTGGAGGTGAATCTGTGATCATGCTAGGTCTCCGACTTGCTTGATTACAGTGAACCCTCATCTAGAGCTTTCCTCTTTGAAAACTTATTGTTGCTAGTAGTCCCTACTGCTGCAATATGTTCTTCGAAGAGGATAATACCTCTAGAAACCATCAAGAGAGATATGACTATCTTGGGGGTTATCACTAAATGCCTAGTTAGCTCTCTCCCTTATAGGTCCTTTAAATAGGGGCACGGAGCAAACACGTTGCGTGCCATTTTTTCACACTGCCATGCATAAATAGTCATATACCCTTTTGCTTATGTTCAGTGAATATTGTCATACTATGTACATTCCCGTATTGCGTCTTTTGCATATGCATCGCATACGGGTTCTGTCTTGATCCCCTCTGTAAACAAACCAACGGAGGGTCCGTGTCACCTTCTTAAAAAAAAAAACAAAAACAAAAACATACGTTGGGGCACTTTGCTACCCCTAGACGTTGTATCTAAGAAGGAGACAATTCCTCGGGCCCCCGCATTCCAAAGTTGCATATGTGTCATATGCATTCCTTCATGCATTCATCTATTACACCCATGAGATATCGGAGTTTTGATTTGCACCAGCTTTTTGTCTCACTTTAGTAAGCATGGGGACAAATCAAACCGGCAAGAGGTTTTACCGAGTCAAGGTTAAAGGCCTATATGCCACCAGCATCAAGGAATTAGGGCGGTTGATGGAACCCCTCCAAATGCAAGCCTTCCGCAAGATTTACGGAAAGATCTTAGAGTTGACCATAGCAGAGATATCCATAGAAGCCATTGCATCACTCACCCAATACTACAATTAGCCTTTGAGATGCTTCACGTTCGGAGACTTCCAATTGGTACCAACCATTGAAGAATTTGAGGAAATTCTAGGATGTCCTCTCGGGGGAAGAAAACCATACCTTTCCTCCGGGTGTCTCCCCTCTTTGAGTAGAATTGCAACTGTGGTCAAGGATTCAGCCAGAGGGTTGGACCGCATAAAACAGTCTCGAAACGGCATAGCGGGCCTACCACGGAAGTACCTAGAAGACAAGGCGAGGGGTATGGCCAATCAAGGAGATTGGGTCCCGTTTATGGATGTGTTAGCTTTGCTAATTTTTGGGGTCGTCCTCTTTCCAAACGTAGATGGTTTGGTGGACCTAGCAGCAATCGACGCTTTCCTTGCATACCACCATAGCAAGGAAAGTCCGGTGGTAGCTGTCTTGGCAGATTTATTTGACACATTTAACTGAAGGTGCGAAAAAAGTAGCGCACGGATCATCTGTTGCTTGCCCGCTCTCTGTGTTTGGTTGGTTTCACACCTGTTCCAGCAAGACACGAGGCATCCATGTCCGCTCCAGAGCCATCGCTCGTGTACTGAAAAGAGAATAATAGATTGGGACCAGTTTTTGACTGGGATAGGAGGTAGAACAATCAATTGGTTCCCCTGATGGAAGGAAGGAAATGAGGGAGTCCTTTTCTCATGTAGAGGGTACCCAAACATTCCGCTGATAGGAACGAGGGGTTGTATTAACTACAATCCCGCGCTCGCTATAAGACAACTAGGGTACCCCATGAGGGGAGCACCGACGGAAGAAAGCATGTCTCCTTTCCTTGTGAGGGATTTCGGCGCGCAAAATTTCAAGGCTATACAAAGAATCCATAAGGCATGGGAAACCCCGTTAAGGAAAGATCAAGAACTCAGGGGCATTCATAATGGCATCATTGGTGGTTACCATGAATGGCTGAAAGTTCATATACGAGGTTTAGATTGGCTCGCCAAGTTAAAAGTCGTCAGCGAAGAGAGTTTTGAAGCACCGGAAGAGGACGAAGAAGTCCAAGCTCTCAAAAGCGAGTTAGGAAAGGCGAAACTTGCCGAAGAGAAGTTCAAGTTGGCCGCTACACAAATCCGGAAGGAGTGTGCCGGATTACGGGAAGAGAATGCAACTACCGCACGAGCCCTTGAAAAAGAGACCAAGAGGGCTCGCAAGGAAGAGTATGGCCGGAACAAATTTCGCGGAGCTCTGTGGGGTAGCAACAATGAACTCAAGCTGCGAAGGGAAGAGAGGGACCAATCGCGAGCACATAGCATGGTTTTGAAGGAGGAGTTAGTTGCCTGTTCAAGGTCCAAAAGGAGCTTGTCTCAGCGTTTATGCGAGACGGAGACCAACATGCTAGCTATCATCGCCAAGTACCAAGAAGAGTTAGGTCTAGCCACGGCCCACGAGCATAGGATCGCGGACGAGTATGCCCAAGTATACGCAGAAAAAGAGGCTAGAGGAAGGGTGATCGACTCTTTACACCAAGAGGCAACCATGTGGATGGATCGGTTTGCTCTTACCTTGAACGGGAGTCAGGAACTTCCCTGATTGTTAGCCAAGGCCAAGGCGATGGTGGAAACCTATTCCGCCCCCGAAGAAATTCATGGGCTTCTCGGCTATTGTCAGTATATGATAGACTTAATGGCCCACATAATTAGAAATCGCTAGGAAACTTGTATGGTCTCTCAGACCTTGACTAGATACAACTTTTTTTTGAAATAAAATGAGTTGGTCCCATGTTTCTACTCCAAAAACGCTTGTGCGAATCAAATCACTCCTGCATTTCATCTCTAGCATGCATTTTTTTCTTTCTTTACCCACTCCTCACGTTTGGTTTTTTAGGGAAAAACACCATAACTAAACGCGCCACAAGGCATCCCTATCGCACCAGATCCAAATCTAGAACGATGGGTGATCAAGAGGAGACACAGGAACAGATGAAAGCCGACATGTCGGCTCTGAAAGAACAAATGGCTTCCATGATGGAAGCCATGTTAGGAATGAGACAGCTCATGGAGAAAAACGTGGCCACCGCGGCCGCTGTCAGTTCGGCTGCCGAAGCAGACCCAACTCTCTTGGCAACCGCACACCATCCTCCCTCAAACATAGTAGGACGGGGAAGGGACACACTGGGGCACGATGGCAACCCGCACCTGGGATACAACCGAGCGGCTTACCCTTATGGATTGCCGCCCAACTACTCACCACCCGTCTTGCAAGACGATGCGGGCCATATTGCTTATCCCGTCCTTGAAAGAGAGCCTCCTCAACAGCCCGACGAGGTCCACAAAGACCCTCAAGACTATGCTCGAAGGGATGTCGAGTTCTATCCCCCGATCCCCGAAGGGCCGGCACCCAGCACGTTGCCTCAACCCAACATCGCAACACAACCAATAGTTTTGTCCACGGAAGGACCGCCCCCGGCAACTGAGGAAAGGAGGAAGCTCGATCTCCTTGAGGAAAGATTGAGAGTCGTGGAAGGATTTGGGGACTATCCGTTCGTGGACATGACGGATCTTTGTTTAGTGCTCGATGTTGTTATCCCCCCGAAGTTCAAAGTGCCGGACTTCGACAAGTATAAAGGGACGACTTGTCCCAAAAACCATCTCAAGATGTACTGTCGCAAGATGGGCGCACACTCTAAGGATGAGAAGCTATTAATACACTTCTTTCAAGATAGCTTGGCCGGAGCCGCGGTAGTTTGGTACACTAATTTGGAAGCTTCCCGTATCCGTACTTGGAAGGATCTGATTACTGCCTTCCTAAGGCAATATCAGTATAATTCCGATATGGCTCCCGATCGCACTCAGCTGCAGAATATGTTCAAGAAAGAGGGCGAAACCTTTAAAGAATACGCACAGCGGTGGAGAGACCTGGCGGCACAAGTGGCTCCTCCCATGGTTGAGAGAGAGATGATCACCATGATGGTAGACACTCTGCCAGTGTTCTACTATGAGAAGCTAGTAGGTTACATGCCGTCCAGCTTCGCGGATCTAGTGTTCGCCGGGGAAAGAATCGAGGTAGGTTTGAAAAGAGGAAAGTTCGATTACGTTTCCTCCACGAGTGCGAATGCCAAAAGAATCGGGACTACGGGGGCAAAAAGGAAGGAAGGAGATGCCCATGTCGTCTCTTCAACACCCGCGTGGGTCAAACCCCCGCAGACACCTCATGGTACCCATCAATATGCGCGACATCATCCGAGCTTCTCGGCTCATACCGGGAACGCCTCTAGTTCGGCACCTGTGCAACCTAAGGCACCCACCCAGAGGGAAGCTCCCCAAGTTCCAACTCCGAACACGACTCGCCCGGCCAGTAATTCCAACGCGACAAGGAACTTCCCTCCGAGGCCATTTCAAGAATTCACCTCACTCCCAATGACGTACGAGGACCTCTTGCTGTCCCTCATCGCCAACCATTTGGCCGTGGTAACTCCCGGAAAGGTCCTCCAACCCCCTTTCCCAAAGTGGTATGACCCTAATGCAACTTGCAAGTACCATGGGGGTGTCCCGGGGCATTCCGTTGAAAAATGCTTGGCCCTTAAATACAAGGTCCAACATTTGATGGATGCTGGATGGCTGACCTTCCAAGAGGATCGGCCCAATGTGAGAACCAACCCGCTCGCCAATCATGGAGGGGGAGCGGTTAACGCCGTTGAGTCCGATAGGCCGCGCAGGTCTAAACCTTTAAAGGATGTGGCAACCCCTAGGAGGTTTATCTTTGAGGCCCTACAAAAGGGAGGCATGATTCCCCATAGTGGGCATAAGGAGGATTCCTGTTTGCTGCATTCCGGCGAGCTGCATGACATGAAAACGTGTTTGGGAGTAGAGGAATTGTTACAGCGGATGATAGATCAAGGTCGACTGGAAGTTGGCAGTGAAGGAAGAGAAGAGCAACATATATGCATGCAGTCCACGGATGGGAGCAGTGTTGTAAAGCCCAAACCCTTGGTGATATACTTCACTAAGGGCACAGCTTCGCAAAAACCCAGACACCCCTTAGCAGCTAGACCTGTTCCTTTCCCATACCAAAATAGCCACGCAGTCCCATGGAGATATACATCTCCGAGGGAGAAGGAAGAAGAAGCCACCGACGTCAACTCGTTGTCGGCTAAAGTAACAAATATCACGGGACTGAGTGGTGTGACCCGTAGCGGTCGTGTGTTCGCGCCTCCGGACCTACCAGTCTAACCCGCGAACGTCAAGGGAAAAGGAAAAGTGGTGGAGGAACGAGATGGCGAAGCACCCCACGCTTCGAATAAAGATATTCCGGCAAAAGGCCTTCCGGAGGAAAGGGATGGTAAAAAGGAGGTGTCGCTAGAGGAAGCCAGCGAGTTCCTCCGTATAATTCAGCAGAGCGAATTCAAGGTTATCGAACAGCTCAACAAAACTCCGGCCAGGGTCTCGCTATTGGAGTTACTCATGAGTTCCGAGCCTCATCGGGCTCTGCTAGTAAAAGTTCTGAACGAGGCCCACGTGGCCCAAGACATCTCGATAGAAGGTTTCGGAGGGCTGGTCAATAATATCACTGCCAACAACTATCTTGCCTTCGCGGAAGAAGAAATCCCCGCCGAGGGGAGAGAGCATAATAAAGCTTTGCACGTATCAGTCAAGTGTATGGACCATATCGTAGCCAAAGTGCTCATCGATAATGGTTCCAGTTTAAACGTGATGCCTAAGAGCACTTTGGAGAAATTACCATTCAATGCTTCCCACTTAAAACCGAGTTCAATGGTGGTTCGTGCCTTCGACGGCACCCGCCGAGAGGTTAGGGGAGAGATCGATCTCCCAGTATAGATAGGCCCTCACACCTGTCAAGTTACTTTCCAAATAATGGATATTAACCCCCCTACAGCTGTCTGTTGGGGCGCCCGTGGATCCACTCAGTAGGAGTTGTTCCCTCAACACTCCACCAAAAGTTGAAATTCGTAGTGGAAGGGCATCTGGTCATCGTATCAAGCGAGGAAGACATCTTGGTGAGCTGCCCATCCTCTATGCCTTATGTGGAAGCCGCAGAGGAGTCATTAGAAACCGCTTTCCAGTCTTTTGAGGTGGTAAGCATTTCCTCCGTGGACTCCTTCTCTGGGCAAGCTTGCCTGTCCGATGCAGCAGTAATGATGGCCCGAGTTATGTTGGGGACCGGTTACGAACCCGGAATGGGTTTAGGAAAAGACAACGGCGGCATAACTAGCCTAATAAATGCCAAAGGAAATCATGGGAAGTATGGTTTAGGTTATAAGCCCACTCGGGCAGATATAAAGAGAAGCATCGCGAGAAGAAAGAGTGGTGGTCAAAGCTCGCGGTTGAGACAAGAAAGTGAAGGAAGCCCGCCCTGCCACATAAGTAGAAGCTTTATAAGCGCGGGTCTGGGAGACGAAGGTCAAGTGGTCGCGATATACGAAGATGATGTTCCGAGTACATTGGATTTGGTACGACCATGCCCTCCTGATTTCCAGCTAGGAAATTGGCGAGTGGAGGAACGCCCCGGCATTTACGCAACGAGCATAATGTAAACCTTTACGGTTTTAAAAGCTCTATAGTTGGGCCTAGGCTTTAGAGTTTTTCCTTTTGTTAAGGCTTTGTGTCTTTTGTTTTTGAATTTATAATACAAGGATTTTTCTTCATCTGTTCCTAAGTCTCTACCCATTCTCATTCATTTGCATGTTTACTTCTTTATTTCTGAAACGGCAGATCCGATGACGAGTCCCTGGAGGTACTAATACCTGGGACCCGCTTATCAACTCCGAGCAAGAAACGAATCAAACGGAAGATGAAGGGAACGAGGATGTAGGACTTCCCCCAGAATTAGAAAGGATGGTCGCCCATGAGGACCAAGAAATGGGGCCTCATCAAGAAGAAACAGAACTAGTAGACTTGGGAATTGGCAGTGGAAAAAGGGAAGTAAAGATAGGCACAGGTATTACCGCACCTATCCGTGAAGAATTAATAATCCTGCTAAAAGACTACCAAGACATATTTGCTTGGTCATACCAAGATATGCCCGGTTTGAGTTCTGACATTGTACAACACCGATTACCTCTAAATCCCGAGTGTTCCCCGGTAAAGCAGAAACTGAGAAGGATGAAGCCCGAAACATCCTTGAAGATAAAAGAAGAAGTGAAGAAGCAATTTGACGCTGGTTTTCTGGCCGTCGCTCGGTATCCGGAATGGGTTGCCAACATTGTACCGGTCCCTAAGAAAGA
This sequence comes from Glycine max, assembly GCF_000004515.6. Taxonomy (NCBI): domain Eukaryota; kingdom Viridiplantae; phylum Streptophyta; class Magnoliopsida; order Fabales; family Fabaceae; genus Glycine; species Glycine max. Next base: position 32,607,964 of record NC_038244.2, read on the forward strand.
TGGGAAAGTACGAATGTGTGTGGATTATCGGGACCTAAATCGGGCCAGTCCCATGGACAATTTTCCTTTGCCACACATCGATATCCTCGTGGATAACACGGCCAATTTCGCTTTATTTTCCTTCATGGACGGTTTCTCAGGTTACAATCAGATAAAGATGGCGCCAGAGGATATGGAAAAGACTACCTTCGTCACCTTGTGGGGGACGTTCTGTTACAAGGTGATGTCCTTTGGACTCAAGAATGCCGGGGCAACTTATCAACGGGCCATGGTAGCTTTGTTCCATGATATGATGCATCAAGAGATCGAGGTCTACGTGGACGACATAATTGCTAAATCTAAATCCGAGGAAGAACACCTTGTCAACCTGCGGAAGTTGTTCGAAAGGCTTAAGAAATATCAATTAAGGTTGAACCCCGCCAAGTGTACCTTTGGGGTCAAATCAGGGAAATTGCTTGGTTTCATCGTGAGCCAGAAAGGAATAGAGGTAGACCCCGAAAAGGTGAAGGCCATCCTTGAGATGCCAGAACCCCGTACTGAGAGGCAAGTCCGGGGCTTCCTGGGACGCTTGAATTATATTGCCAGATTCATATCGCAGCTCACCGCCATTTGTGAGCCGTTGTTCAAACTCTTACGCAAAAACCAAACTGATCGCTGGAATGACGATTGCCAAGAAGCTTTTGGAAGGATCAAGAAGTGCCTTATGAATCCTCCCGTGCTTATGCCACCAGTACCTGGAAGGCCTCTCATCTTGTACATGACAATCTTAGACGAGTCGATGGGGTGTATGCTGGGGCAACATGACGAATCCGGAAAGAAAGAGCGCGTTGTTTACTACCTAAGTAAGAAGTTCACGACCTGTGAAATGAACTACTCCTTGCTCGAAAGAACGTGTTGTGCTTTAGTATGGGCATCCCATCGCCTAAGGCAGTACATCTTTGAAAAGCCAGCTCTCACGGTTGATATCCAAGATGGACCCGGTTAAGTACATCTTTGAAAAGCCAGCTCTCACGGGACGAACCGCCCGGTGGCAAGTCCTGCTATCCGAGTTTGACATAGTCTACGTCACCCAAAAGGCGATAAAAGGAAGCGCCTTAGCAGATTATTTGGCTCAACAGCCTCTTAACGACTATCAGCCCATGCATCCTGAATTCCTGGAGGAGGACATCATGGCCTTGTTTGAGGAAAAATTGGACGAAGATCGGGACAAATGGACCGTATGGTTTGACGGAGCGTCAAACATTCTAAGCCATGGCGTTGGGGCAGTATTGGTCTCTCCGGACAATCAATGTGTACCTTTCACAGCCAGGCTAGGATTCGACTGCACCAACAACATGGCTGAATATGAAGCATGTGCCCTAGCCGTCCAGGCAGCAATTGACTCCAATGTCAAACTACTCAAGGTGTACGGCGACTCAGCGTTGGTAATCCATCAGCTAAGAGGGGAATAGGAAACTAGAGATCCCAAGCTGATACCCTACAAAGCCTATATCAAGGAATTGGCTAAGATCTTTGATGAGATCTCCTTCCATCATGTTCCCCGCGAGGAAAATCAAATGGCGGATGCGCTTGCTACTTTGGCATCTACATTCCAGCTAACGTCGCACGGGGATCTACCCTACATTGAATTTTGGTGTCGTGGCAAACCCGCACATTGTTGCCAAGTAGAAGAGGAACGGGACGGAAAGCCTTGGTATTTCGACATCAAGCGATATGTCGTAAGCAAAGAATACCCGCCAGAGATTGCCGACAATGATAAGAGGACATTGAGAAGGTTGGCAGCCGGTTTCTTCATGAGTGGAAGTATACTGTATAAGAGAAATCACGACATGACACTCCTGCGGTGTGTGGATGCCAGGGAGGCAAATCACATGATCGAGGAAGTCCATGAGGGCTCGTTTGGAACGCACGCCAACGGGCATGCTATGGCCAGGAAGATCCTAAGAGCAGGTTATTACTGGCTTACCATGGAAAGTGATTGTTGTGTCCATGTGAGGAAATGCCACAAATGTCAAGCGTTCGCAGATAATGTCAATGCCCCACCACATCCTCTGAATGTCATGTCCGCCCCTTGGCCTTTCTCCATGTGGGGAATAGATGTCATCGGGGCCATTGAGCCCAAGGCCTCGAATGGTCATCGCTTCATCCTCGTAGCGATAGATTATTTTACCAAGCGGGTCGAGGCGGCCTCCTATACCAATGTCACGAGGGGTGTGGTGGTCAGGTTCATTAAGAAAGAGATCATCTGCCGATATGGTTTGCCAAGGAAGATTATCACGGACAACGGCACCAACCTGAATAACAAGATGATGGGGGAAATGTGCGAGGAGTTTAAAATCCAGCATCACAATTTCACACCCTACCGGCCAAAGATGAACGGAGCCGTGGAAGCGGCCAATAAGAATATCAAAAAGATTATCCAAAAGATGACCGTGTCATACAGAGATTGGCACGAGATGCTCCCATTCGCGTTACACGGTTACCGAACTTCAGTGCGAACGTCAACTGGGGCAACGTCGTTCTCATTGGTGTATGGGATGGAGGTTGTGTTACCGTTTGAGGTAGAAGTCCCGTCATTAAGGATCTTGGCAGAATCCGGATTAAAGGAATCAGAGTGGGCCCAAACGCGCTATGACCAGCTCAACCTCATTGAGGGTAAGCGCTTAACGGCCATGAGTCATGGGCGCTTGTACCAGCAAAGAATGAAGAGTGCATTCGACAAGAAGGTACGCTTGCGCAAGTTCCATGAGGGAGACCTTGTGCTAAAGAAAATGTCCCATGCCGTCAAGGACAATCGAGGAAAATGGGCCCCAAACTACGAAGGGCCTTTTGTTGTGAAGAGGGCTTTTTTCCGGAGGAGCCCTGGTGCTTACCAACATGGATGGCGAAGAGCTACCTTCACCCGTGAATTCTGATGTCGTCAAGCGATATTATGCTTAGAATCTGGGGCAATTAAGGAAGTCGCTGCATGTTCTTTATCTTTACATGTTTTCTGGATTTCCCCCAGGGATTCCCCGTCTACTGTATTTCTCGTTACAATATTTCAAAGAAATGAACGTGGATTTGAGGCTTTAGTCCTCACGTTGGTTTCAAACCTTGCATTAATTTGTGATCACCTGAGCCCTTCCGCTCAGTTCATGGGATGCCCCAAGCGCTTAATTAAAATTGAACCTAAACCAACTTTCGCTAAAATTTTCTGCATTTGAAAACATTCATGCATACGCATACGCATGCATATTGTTGTGGTAAAACAGGGGCAGGATCATCTTGAGCTACCTTCTGGGGTGGGGACAAAACATGAACAGCAGAAACCAACCAAGGAAATGGCTCCGAGGAAGCTTGCCTCAAAGAGGTCCAGGAAGGATAAGGCGGCCGAAGGAACTAGTTCCGCTCCTGAGTATGACAGTCACCGCTTTAGGAGCGCCGTACACCAGCAGCGCTTCAAGGCCATCAAGGGATGGTCATTTCTCCGGGAGCGACGCATCCAGCTCAGGGACGACGAGTATACGGATTTCCAGGAGGAGATAGGTCGCCGGCGGTGGGCATCACTAGTTACCCCCATGGCCAAGTTCGATCCAGAAATAGTCCTCGAATTTTATGCCAATGCTTGGCCAACAGAGAAGGGCGTGCGTGACATGAGGTCCTGGGTAAGGGGTCAGTGGATCCCATTTGATGCCGATGCTATTGGCCAGCTCCTGGGATATCCGTTAGTGCTGGAAGAGGGCCAGGAGTGTGAGTATGGCCAGAGAAGGAATCGGTCTGATGGGTTCGATGAGGAGGCCATCGCCCAGTTGCTATGTATACCGGGGCAGGATTTTGCCCGGACTGCTGCCGGAAGGCGGGTGCGGATCATGCGCACCAACATGACCACCCTGACTCAGATATGGATGACTTTGCTGCTCAGCAACATCCTGCCCACCGACCATAATTCCAACCTCCCCCTACCGAAGTGTCAGCTGGTGTACGCCATCCTGACGCGGATGAGCGTCCATGTGGCTCAGTTGATCGCTGATGCCATCTATATTTTTGCAGGTATGGCGCCTACTAGGCACCCTTTGGACCCAGATAAGTCAAACAGGGCCCTGGGATTTCCCGCACTGATCACAGGACTCTGCCAGTCGTTTGGAGTCCCCGTGGCACCTACCAAGGTGATTCGGCCGCCCATCACTCAGGGTGATGCTCCACAGGCCGCAGGCGCGCCACCACCACCTCATCAGGTTGGCCCGGCTGGGTCATTTGACATGGAGCAGTATTTACGGCATTTGGTTCGCCAGCAGGCAGCCAACCACCGGGCACATGTGCAGACCCATGATTGTCTATACCAGATGAGCCTCAGCATGCAGAGCCAGGGCTTCGCTTCTTTTTCATGCCCTACTCCAGACCAGTTCAGGGCAGAGGTCACATGGCCCGGGGATTGGCCCGAGGCCCAAGCAGGAGAGGCGCCCCCGAAAGTTCCCGGCGATGGAGAGGAGGCCCACGAGGACGAGGAGATGGCCGATTTGCTTGACTTCTTGGGAGGGAGTGGAACTACATGACTGGGAGATCCCCAGATTCATGTTTTCTTTCATATTTCTTTTATCATTTATATGTTATGTTTTGACTTGGGAGACTAATGTTTGTTTTTGTTGTTTCGATTGTCTTTTGTATAGCGCATACATTTTTGTTTAGATTGTTGCGTTAGTGTTTATATCATTACTATCAATGATGTTTGAAATTCTGGAACCGTGTAGAGTTCTTCGTTTAGGAACATCGTCCAAAAATAATAATAATAAAAAACGAAAAATAAAAATAACAAACAAAAAAAAAGGGGAAGGAAAAAGAGAGCAAATAAGGAAAAAAGAGAGCAAGTAAGGAAAAAAGAGAGGAAAAAGAAAAAGAAAATAAGTTGTCTAGCTGAAAAACCAACATGCTTTTGAAAAGAGATTACTTCCAACTTTTCTTTGAAAAAAAAATCACTGATCATAACTAGTTTTTGAAAAAATGTGTGTACACCTGAAGGGTGAATGCTGTGAAATTTTTCCCGGACGCCCGAAATGGACTCGGATGAATGCACAAATTGATAAAAGAACATATTTTGGAAACATTGGGTTGATTTAAAATAGAGGAAATGAATCCTGAGCCCTAGCATCACATGACCATAAAAATTTGACACTTGAGTGTCCGCATAGGTGCATGCATGACCAGTTTTGCATAAAATTTCCAAATCATCATTTTTGCATTTGTGTCATGGAAATAATGTGGGGCATCCCTTTTACCCTTGAACCAAACCAAACCCTGACATGTATCATGTCTGGCCATTCTACAAGCCTTGAGCCAAAATCCTGACTCACCATAAACCTCGATCCAGGGTGAGAATGTCAATCCTTACCCTCAAAAGCAAAAAAGAAAGGAAGGAAATTCCCAGTCAAAGAGTGTGAGAAAGCGAAAAGAAAAGAAAGAAAATTCCCAGTCAAAGAGTGGGAGAAAGCGAAAAGAAAAGAAAGAAAAGTCCCAACCAAAGAATGGGAGAAAGTAAAAAAGGAAGGAAAGAAAGTTCCTGATCAAGGAAACTAGAAGAAATGTGCAGAAAGGTCTTTTTGACCAGACAATATCTGAACAATACAGAATTGTCACCAAATGAACAAAAGGAAGGAAAGGAAACCATGACCTAAAAGTGGTCTTCTCCCTTTGATTACCAACCAAAATCCTGTGCGTCAGTGACTTGCTCGCCTCGCGCAAAACAAAAACAGAAAAGGAAAAGGCCAAAAACACGCAAAAGCCGAAAAGCCCACCAAAAGAACCCATTCCCGAGGGAAGTCCTATTGATCCATGATCACGCATGTAATTTTTGATTTGATAGGAAATAATTTGCAAAGTCAAGTCATGACATATCTATGGTTCGGAGTTAGGATAAAACACTTACCTGTGCGAGATTGATACACTTTGAGTGGATTTCTTCTATTTTTGTCGAACCCAGTGTTTCCTCTAAATGGTCATTTAGAAACAAAATGCTAACATCCAAAATCTCATTTATGGTTATGGGGGGATTTCATCAGCATACTCTCCTTCCCCGGTAGACGCATTGTTTTTCACTCAAAAAAGCATATGCTGCTCTAATCAGTTGGAATATTTGTCTCTTTGCTAAAGCATGTTTGCATTTTAGTGGAGAAAACACCGAGACTTTTTCAAGTCTCACAAGTTATCCAGAACTACGTAGGTCTGAGTTCCTCATTGGAGGATACGTAGGAGCAAAAGCCTCGCTTTTGTCGACCACACTGCTTTCTGTTACCATGACCCAAGAGCTGGTAGCCTGCGGAGACACCTTACGGTTATCCGCGCCTCGTCATTCAGTGACCCCAAGTGTGATTGATGAGCAGAGGCCAATGTGGTCATCTGCGCCTTTTCCGGAGATGTCAGCATCTTCCGGTGGAGACTTTTTCAAGTCTCACAAGTTATCAAGAACTACGTAGGTCTGAGTTCCTCATTGGAGGATACGTAGGAGCAAGAGCCTTGCTTTTGTCGGCCGCCCCACAAGATCTGTCGTACTGACCCTGAGGTCATGAGACATGCAGAGACAAATTATGATCATTCTGCACCCTTTTGTCATCCAGAGGCGGCGGGCCCAATGACATGCGGAGACAAATTATGGTCATTCCGCACCCCTTTGCCATTCAGACACAGTCGTGTCCGATGGCACGCAGAGACAAATTATGGTCATTCTGCACCCTTTTGTCATCCAGAGGCGGCGGGCCCGATGACATGCGGAGACAAATTATGGTCATTCCGTACCCCTTTGCCATTCAGACACAGTCGTGTCCGATGGCACGCAGAGACAAATTATGGTCATTCTGCACCCTTTTGTCATCCAGAGGTGGCGGGCCCGATGACATTCGGAGACAAATTATGGTCATTCCGCACCCCTTTGCCATTCAGACACAGTCGTGCCCGATGGCACGCAGAGACAAATTATGGTCATTCTGCACCCTTTTGTCATCCAGAGGCGGCGGGCCCGATGACATGCGGAGACAAATTATGGTCATTCCGCACCCCTTTTGCCGTTCAGACACAGTCGTGTCCGATGGCACGTAGAGACAAATTATGGTCATTCTGCACCCTTTTGTCATCCAGAGGCAATGGGCCCGATGACATGCGGAGACAAATTATGGTCATTCCGCACCCCTTTTCCATTCAGACACAGTCGTGTCCAATGGCACGCAGAGACAAATTATGGTCATTCTGCACCCTTTTGTCATCCAGAGGCGGCGGGCCCGATGACACGCGAAGATTTACATCATCTTCCGCACTTACAAGATCTGTCATACTGACTTTTGAGTCACGCTGACGGGCGGAAATACCCGAGTGGTTATCCGTATAAACATTCTTTTGCTATCTGTAAGACAGAACGCTTGATAGCAGGCAGAGACTGACATCGTCTTCTGCACCTCTTGTTCCCCTGGGAACAACAAATCATTTGCATGCGGAAATTTTATGGTCACCTGCGACTCTCGTCAACCGAGAGGAACGAAATTAGTGTCTTATCTTTACTTTCCTTTTATCTCCAATAAAAGACAAGTAAAGAGGGGCAACTGTCATACCCTAATTTCGTCCGGGGACCTTTGCTTGATGACATGCGACTTTTGTTTGGTCCTTGTAAGGTGCTTGGCACCCATCATTAGGCAATTTGTGAAATTCCGGGACATGCTGGAAAACAAAAGAAAATATTGATGCACAATCCATAAGGTTCCCTGACACACCGAAAATCAAATGGAAGCATCGTTGCACAATTAGTGAGGTTTCGTAACATTCTGTAAGTCAAAAAGGGGGTGATTACGTAATCCACAAGGTTCCGTAACATTACGGAAAGAAAACAAGTATCGTTACGAAATTCATAAGTTTCCGTAACTTTACGAAAAAAGAATCACCAAAAAAAAGGCAGGGGGTGTACTTAGTAAAAATGGGGGTGCAAATAGCAACCAGGCCCACTTGGGCCCTCTAGAAGATTCCTCCAGAAGGCTGTTGCTTCTGGAGGAAGCAACCCTGCTCGCCTGGGCGAGCTGGGCGGCAAGCATCTCACCTATTTTGCTATAAATAGGGGAGGAAGTGAAGTGGAAAAGGGTTCAGCCCCTTAGGCACTTCTCTCTCTTTCGAATTTGCTTGGAAAAATTGTTTCCGTGAAGAAAATCTAAGCCGAGGCGCTTCCGAAATGTTTCCGTGAGGAATTTCGCGAAGGTTTCGACCGTTCTTCGACGTTCTTCATTCGTTCTTCATCGTTCTTCGATCTTCAACGGGTAAGTACCTCGAACCAAGCTTTTCGATTCATTCTATGTACCCGTGGTGGTCCACATTGTGTTTCGTGTATTTTTATTCTCGTTTCATTTACTTTTTATACCCCCTTTTGACGTGCTTAAGCCATTTTATTTAAGTCATTTCTCGCTTAAACTAAAAATAAAATAAATTTCCACCGATCGTTTGAATTGTATTATCCGTTAACTTCGGTTAAAATGAATTCCGACCGTTCGGTCGTGCCGTAACCACGTTGGAAATCAAAAAAAAAAAAAAGAGGTAAAATAATAATATAATAATAAAAAAAACATCTTTTAGTAAAATAAAGCAGAAAATCAATCGGATGTTTTCTCTTTGGGATTTCTCATTCTTAATCGAATTGACTAATAACTAAAGTGAAACTAAGGCTAAAATCAACTCGCCTAGTCAAGCTCGTCCATAAAAATAGGTTTTTGAAGTTTGTCATTTCAATTTCTTACTAAGTAAAATGGATCATTTTCAAGGTCCAACGCCTTAAAATGATCACCTTTTAAGTAAAAAGGAATCACTTGATAAGAAAGAACTACGTAGGTCTGATTTCCTCATCGCAATTGAGGAATACGTATGAGCAAAGGGAAACACCCTTGTCGACCACAAAAAGAGAAAAAATATAAAAAGGGTATAAAGGATATAAAGACATAAAAAGGGAACATAAAAAAATCAAAGTCATGTTTGCACATTCGATTAAAGGCTGCCGTCCCTTGGGACGGACGTGTGGGGTGCTAATACCTTCCCCGTGCGTAAATACAACTCCCGAACCTTTCACTTAAAAGTTCGTAGATCGCGTCTTTTCCGGTTTTCCCGACGTTTTCCTCAAATAAACGTTGGTGGTGACTCCGCGCGTATTCCTTTCTTGGAACACGCATCCCGCGAGTCTCGCGTCGCCCTCCCGCCGAATGGAAGGTTGTGACACTGGTTATGATCAATGAATTTTTTCAAAGAAAAGTTGAAAGTTATCTCTTTTCCCAAGCATGTTGTTTTTTAGCTAGACAACTTTTTATTCTTATTATTTTCTTCTTTTTTTTTCTTCCTTCTTTTTCTTTTCTTGCTTGCTCTTTTTTCCTTTTCTTTTTTCTTTCCTCTTTTTTAAGTTATTATCATTTATTCATTTTTTTTCTCCTTTTTTTTTCCTTTTTCTCTCTAAAAAAGATCGTGCTGATGGGGGCGCACACTACCTACTTACGTCTAACCCCAAGGTAAACGAAAAGATCGCACGAAATGGTAAGTCGCAAAAACGGTGACAAAATAACTGAGAGCCATAACGCCAAACAACAAAATAATAACAGCAACGTTAGTGATGCAATCCTACCCCGCAAGGGCATTGGCTAGAAGACTCCAAGTAGATTGGGCTAGAGATCCAGGGAAAGGCCCTAGGGTTCTCATGAGCCTTAGGGTAGATTTCGAGCCCATGGGCTAAGTATGAGCCCGCTTATCTTTGTAAGTATTAGAATAGGTTATTCCTTCGTCTAGGCCTTGTATTTTGGCCATTCTTGTAGTATAGGGTTTTAGCCTTGTATTTCGGGGCATTTTGAGTTGTCTTTGTAATAAGGACTTTTTTTTGTTATTTTCATGTTTTTTTTTTCATGGGGGTGAGCTTAGCTATTATAGGGGGTGTGTAGCTAAGCTCTAGCTTCTCATCTCAAGGAGGTGAGCTTAGCTATTAGAGAGGTATGTGTAGCTAAGCTCTAGCTTCTTAAGGAAGTTTTCTCAAGAAAGCTTCTCAAGGAAGCTACCTAGTCTATAAATAGAAGCATGTGTAACACTTGTTGTAACTTTGATGAATGAGAGTCTTGTGAGACATACTTCAAAGTTCCACTTCTCTCCCTCTTTTATTCCTTCAATTTCGTGCTCCCCCCTTCTCTCTTTCTTTTCCTCCATTAAAGCATCCTCTTCAAGCTTCTTATCCAAGGCAATTCTTGGTGGTGAAGCTCCTTCTTCCTTGGCTTATTCCCTAGTGGATGGTGCCTCCCCTATCCTCTTCTTCTTTGCCTTCCGCTGTATCTCCATGGTGAAAAATCACCATTGAAGGACCTCATTGAAGCTCAAAGATCCAGCCTCCATAGAAGCTCCACAAGCAAGCTTCCATCAAGTGGTAATCAGAGCACAAGAGCTTCAAGTAGGTGCTCCTTAAACCTCCATTAATTTTTTTGCTTTACCTTCTCTTCCATTGTTGTTTCTGTTAGTGCTTAGCTTTACTAAGCTTTAAAAGATTGGCTAAGATTTTGTTAAAACATAAGCACTTAGACAATGAAGGAAAGCTGGAGTTGCTGCACATGATGTCCAACGTTATGTCAAAGAATAAGATCGGGCTGCACAATGCACAAGGCAAGATAAAGTGTCAAATGAAGAATTGAAGCTGCAGGATTCACGATGTCGGATACAATGTCCAGGACATCCTGCCTGAAAATACTGGAATTGCTAAAAGCATTGAAGCTGCAGGATCCACGATGTCGGATACAATGTTCAGGACATCCTGCCCGAAAATACTGGAGTTGCTAAAAGCATTGAAGTTGCAGGATCCACGATGTCGGATACGATGTCCAGGACATCTTGCCCGAAAATACTGGACATATAAATCTGTTATATCTTTAACAGATTATTGTGCAGTTAGCAAGAGATTAGATGATCTATCTTTAGGAACGAATTAAAAGATAATTAAAGTTCGAATTACAAACTAGAAGAGTTCGTTCAGGGATTAAAGATTAAAGATAAAAACTAAAAGATCAAACGTTATCTTTTAGTTCTTTAAGTGCAGATTTTCAGGAAGAATGATAGATCTCATCCAGCACAAGCTGTTGCAGCCCAGACCCACACACTGCTATAAAAACATGGAGGCTGCACGAGTTCTGTACCAAGTCCGGGATTGAAGAGTTGTTTTGTGAGTTTTGGGACTTGAGTGTTTTGTGAGCCACCTTGATGGTACCCTAACATCAAGTGTTGGACCTGAGTGTGTAGAGTTGATCTCTTTTGTTCAGAGAGCAATCTCTGGAGTGTCCTTGATTTAATTGTAAACACGGGAGAGTGTTTGAGAGGGAGTGAGAGGGGTTCTCATATCTAAGAGTGGCTCTTAGGTAGAGGTCGCACGGGTAGTGGTTAGGTGAGAAGGTTGTAAACAGTGGCTGTTAGACCTTGAACTAACACTATTTTAGTGGATTTCCTCCCTGGCTTGGTAGCCCCCAGATGTAGGTGAGGTTGCACCGAACTGGGTTAACAATTCTCTTGTGTTATTTACTTGTTTAATCTGTTCATACACTCAGAGATAATCTGCATGTTCTGAAGCGTGATGTCGTGACATCCTGTACGACATCTGGCATTGGTATCAGAATTTTAATTGGTATCAGAGCGGGCACTCGAAATCACTGAGTGAGACCTAGGGAGATAAATTCTGATGAACATGGAGAAAGAAGGAGGACCAGTGAACAGACCACCAATTCTGGATGGAACCAACTATGAATACTGGAAAGCAAGGATGGTGGCCTTCCTCAAATCACTGGATAGCAGAACCTGGAAAGCTGTCATCAAAGGCTGGGAACATCCCAAGATGCTGGACACAGAAGGAAAGCCCACTGATGGATTGAAGCCAGAAGAAGACTGGACTAAAGAAGAAGACGAATTGGCACTTGGAAACTCCAAAGCTTTGAATGCTCTATTCAATGGAGTTGACAAGAATATCTTCAGACTGATCAACACATGCACAGTGGCCAAAGATGCATGGGAGATCCTGAAAACCACTCATGAAGGAACCTCCAAAGTGAAGATGTCCAGATTGCAACTCTTGGCTACAAAATTCGAAAATCTGAAGATGAAGGAGGAAGAATGTATTCATGACTTCCACATGAACATTCTTGAAATTGCCAATGCTTGCACTGCCTTGGGAGAGAGAATGACAGATGAAAAGCTGGTGAGAAAGATCCTCAGATCCTTGCCTAAGAGATTTGACATGAAAGTCACTGCAATAGAGGAGGCCCAAGACATTTGCAACATGAGAGTAGATGAACTCATTGGTTCCCTTCAAACCTTTGAGCTAGGACTCTCGGATAGGGCTGAAAAGAAGAGCAAGAATCTGGCTTTCGTGTCCAATGATGAAGGAGAAGAAGATGAGTATGACCTGGACACTGATGAAGGTCTGACTAACGCAGTTGTGCTCCTTGGAAAACAGTTCAACAAAGTGATGAACAGAATGGACAGGAGGCAGAAACCACATGTCCGGAACATCCCTTTCGACATCAGGAAAGGTAGTGAATACCAGAAAAGGTCAGATGAAAAGCCCAGTCGCAGCAAAGGAGTTCAATGCCATGGGTGTGAAGGCTATGGACACATCAAAGCTGAATGTCCCACTCATCTCAAGAAGCAGAGGAAAGGACTCTCTGTATGTCGGTCTGATGATACAGAGAGTGAACAAGAAAGTGATTCTGACAGAGATGTGAATGCACTCACTGGGAGATTTGAATCTGCTGAAGATTCAAGTGATACAGACAGTGAAATCACTTTTGATGAGCTTGCTACATCCTATAGAGAACTATGCATCAAAAGTGAGAAGATTCTTCAGCAAGAAGCACAACTGAAGAAGGTCATTGCAAATCTGGAGGCTGAAAAGGAGGCACATGAAGAGGAGATCTCTGAGCTTAAAGGAGAAGTTGGTTTTCTGAACTCTAAACTGGAAAACATGACAAAATCAATAAAGATGCTGAATAAAGGCTCAGATACGCTTGATGAGGTGCTACAGCTTGGAAAGAATGTTGGAAACCAGAGAGGACTTGGATTTAATCCTAAGTCTGCTGGCAGAACAACCATGACAGAATTTGTTCCTGCCAAAAACAGCACTGGAGCCACGATGTCACAACATCGGTCTCGACATCATGGAACGCAGCAGAAAAGGAGCAAAAGAAAGAACTGGAGGTGTCACTACTGTGGCAAGTATGGTCACATAAAGCCCTTTTGCTATCATTTACATGGTCATCCACGTCATGGAACTCAAAATAGCAGCAGTGGAAGGAAGATGATGTGGGTTCCAAAACACAAGACTGTTAGTCTTGTTGTTCATACTTCACTTAGAGCATCAGCTAAGGAAGATTGGTACCTAGATAGCGGCTGTTCCAGACACATGACAGGAGTTAAAGAATTCCTGGTGAACATTGAACCTTGCTCCACTAGCTATGTGACATTTGGAGATGGCTCTAAAGGAAAGATCACTGGAATGGGAAAGCTAGTCCATGATGGACTTCCTAGTCTGGACAAAGTACTGCTGGTGAAGGGACTGACTGCAAACTTGATCAGCATCAGTCAGCTGTGTGATGAAGGATTCAATGTAAACTTCACAAAGTCAGAATGCTTGGTGACAAATGAGAATAGTGAAGTCCTAATGAAGGGCAGCAGATCAAAGGACAACTGTTACCTATGGACACCTCAAGAAACCAGTTACTCCTCCACATGTCTATTCTCCAGAGAAGATGAAGTCAGAATATGGCATCAAAGATTTGGACATCTGCACTTAAGAGGCATGAAGAAAATCATTGACAAAGGTGCTGTTAGAGGCATTCCCAATCTGAAAATAGAAGAAGGCAGAATCTGTGGTGAATGTCAGATTGGAAAGCAAGTCAAGATGTCCCACCAGAAGCTTCAACATCAGACCACTTCCAGGGTGCTGGAACTACTTCACATGGACTTGATGGGGCCTATGCAAGTTGAAAGCCTTGGAGGAAAGAGGTATGCCTATGTTGTTGTGGATGATTTCTCCAGATTTACCTGGGTCAACTTTATCAGAGAAAAATCAGACACCTTTGAAGTATTCAAGGAGTTGAGTCTAAGACTTCAAAGAGAAAAAGACTGTGTGATCAAGAGAATCAGGAGTGACCATGGCAGAGAGTTTGAAAACAGCAAGTTTACTGAATACTGCACATCTGAAGGCATCACTCATGAGTTCTCTGCAGCCATTACACCACAGCAAAATGGCATAGTTGAAAGGAAAAACAGGACTTTGCAAGAGGCTGCTAGGGTCATGCTTCATGCCAAAGAACTTCCCTATAATCTCTGGGCTGAAGCCATGAACACAGCATGCTATATCCACAACAGAGTCACACTTAGAAGAGGGACTTCAACCACACTGTATGAAATCTGGAAAGGGAGGAAGCCAACTGTCAAGCACTTTCACATCTTTGGAAGCCCATGTTACATTTTGGCAGATAGAGAGCAAAGGAGAAAGATGGATCCCAAGAGTGATGCAGGAATATTCCTGGGATACTCTACAAACAGCAGAGCATATAGAGTATTCAACTCCAGAACCAGAACTGTGATGGAATCCATCAATGTGGTTGTTGATGATCTAACTCCAGCAAGAAAGAAGGATGTCGAAGAAGATGTCAGAACATCGGGAGACAATGTAGCAGATACAGCTAAAAGTGCAGAGAATGCAGAAAACTCTGATTCTGCTACAGATGAATCAAACATCAACCAACCCGACAAGGGACCCTCCATTAGAATCCAGAAGATGCACCCCAAGGAGCTGATTATAGGAGATCCAAACAGAGGAGTCACTACAAGATCAAGGGAGATTGAGATTGTCTCCAACTCATGTTTTGTCTCCAAAATTGAGCCCAAGAATGTGAAAGAGGCACTGGCTGATGAGTTCTGGATCAATGCTATGCAAGAAGAATTGGAGCAATTCAAAAGGAATGAAGTCTGGGAGCTAGTTCCGAGACCCGAGGGAACTAATGTGATTGGCACCAAGTGGATCTTCAAGAACAAAACCGATGAAGAAGGTGTTATAACCAGAAACAAGGCCAGACTTGTTGCTCAAGGCTACACTCAGATTGAAGGTGTAGACTTTGATGAAACATTCGCCCCAGTTGCTAGACTTGAGTCCATCAGATTGTTACTTGGTGTAGCTTGCATCCTCAAATTCAAGCTGTACCAAATGGATGTGAAGAGCGCATTTCTGAATGGATACCTGAATGAAGAAGCCTATGTGGAGCAGCCAAAGGGATTTGTAGATCCAGCTCATCCAGATCATGTATACAGGCTCAAGAAGGCTCTCTATGGATTGAAGCAAGCTCCAAGAGCTTGGTATGAAAGGCTAACAGAGTTCCTTACTCAGCAAGGGTATAGGAAGGGAGGAATTGACAAGACTCTCTTTGTCAAACAAGATGCTGAAAACTTGATGATAGCACAGATATATGTTGATGACATTGTGTTTGGAGGGATGTCGAATGAGATGCTTCGACATTTTGTCCAACAGATGCAATCTGAATTTGAGATGAGTCTTGTTGGAGAGCTGACTTATTTTCTGGGACTTCAAGTGAAGCAGATGGAAGACACCATATTCCTCTCACAAAGCAAGTATGCAAAGAACATTGTCAAGAAGTTTGGGATGGAAAATGCCAGCCATAAAAGAACACCTGCACCTACTCACTTGAAGCTGTCAAAGGATGAAGCTGGCACCAGTGTTGATCAAAGTCTGTACAGAAGCATGATTGGGAGCTTACTATATTTAACAGCTAGCAGACCTGACATCACCTATGCAGTAGGTGTTTGTGCAAGATATCAAGCCAATCCTAAGATAAGTCACTTGAATCAAGTAAAGAGAATTCTGAAATATGTAAATGGCACCAGTGACTATGGGATTATGTACTGTCATTGTTCAGATTCAATGCTGGTTGGGTATTGTGATGCTGATTGGGCTGGAAGTGCAGATGACAGAAAAAGCACTTCTGGTGGATGTTTCTATTTGGGGAACAATCTTATTTCATGGTTCAGCAAGAAGCAAAACTGTGTGTCCCTATCTACTGCTGAAGCAGAGTATATTGCAGCAGGAAGCAGCTGTTCACAACTAGTTTGGATGAAGCAGATGCTGAAGGAGTACAATGTCGAACAAGATGTCATGACATTATACTGTGACAACCTGAGTGCTATTAATATTTCTAAAAATCCTGTGCAACACAGCAGAACCAAGCACATTGACATTAGACATCACTATATCAGAGAGCTTGTTGATGATAAAGTTATCACACTGGAGCATGTTGACACTGAGGAACAAATAGCAGATATTTTCACAAAGGCATTGGATGCAAATCAGTTTGAAAAACTGAGGGGCAAGCTGGGCATTTGTCTGCTAGAGGAATTATAGCAGCTACTGCTATCTGAACGTGCTCAAACGTCTCACTTAACATTAATAGCACGTTCACTACTAAGCCAAAACAAATTCGACCGTTGCTTCACACGTCCCTCTACATTCCTCATTCAAACTTATATTTTCGTGGTAATCTCGTTTTCAGCATTCCCCAACAGCTCTCAGAAATTTGCGAAACCATTCCAAACGCTCTGCTTTTCCATGGCTACCTCACCAAAAGAAACTTCAGCTCCTGGTTCACCCTCTGTACCATCATCCCCATCATCCACCAAAGCGCCATCAATCCAGGAACAACCTGAATTCCATATCCAACCCATACAGATGATTCCTGGTCAAGCCCCTGTTCCTGAAAAACTGGTTCCCAAACGACAACAGGGTGTGAAGATTTCTGAAAACCCTAGCCTTGCAACAAGTCCTAGGGAAGTAGACACAGAGATGGATAAGAAGATCCGCAGTATTGTGAGTAACATTCTGAAAAATGCCTCTGTTCCTGATGCTGATGAAGATGTTCCAACATCTTCCACCCCAAATGCTTCTGTGCCTGATGTTGAGAAAGATGTTCCAACATCTTCCGCCCCAAATGCCGAAGTCCTCTCTTCCTCCAGCAAAGAGAGATCAACAGAGGAAGATGATCAAGCCGCAGAGGAGACTCCTGCACCACGGGCACCAGAACCTGCTCCAAGTGACCTCATTGACCTAGAAGAGGTAGAATCTGATGAGGAACCCATTGCCAACAAATTGGCACCTGGCATTGCAGAACGATTACAAAGCCGAAAAGGAAAAACCCCCATTAAGAGGTCAGGACGAATCAAGACTATGGCACAGAAGAAGAGCACTCCGATCACTCCTACCACATCCAGACGGAGCAAAGTTGCAATCCCTTCCAAGAAGAGGAAAGAAATTTCCTCATCTGACTCTGATGATGATGTCGAACTAGATGTTCCCGACATCAAGAGGACCAAGACATCAGGGAAGAAGGTGCCTGGTAATGTCCCTGATGCACCATTGGACAACATCTCATTCCACTCCATTGGCAATGCTGAAAGGTGGAAATTCGTGTATCAACGCAGACTTGCCTTGGAAAGAGAACTGGGAAGAGCTGCCTTGGATTGCAAGGAGATCATGGACCTCATCACGGCTGCTGGACTGCTGAAGACTGTCACCAAGTTGGGAGATTGCTGTGAGAGTCTAGTCAGGGAATTCATTGTCAACATTCCCTCTGACATAACAAACAGAAAGAGTGATGAGTATCAAAGAGTGTTTGTCAGAGGAAAATGTGTTAGATTCTCCCCTGCTGTGATCAACAAATACCTGGGCAGACCAACAGATGGAGTGGTGGACATTACTGTTTCTGAGCATCAAATTGCCAAGGAAATCACTGCCAATCAAATCCAGCATTGGCCAAAGAAAGGGAAGCTGTCTGCAGGGAAGCTAAGTGTGAAATATGCAATCCTGCACAGGATTGGAGCTGCAAACTGGGTACCCACCAATCATACTTCCACTGTTGCCACAGGTTTGGGTAAATTTCTGTAGGCTGTTGGAACCAAGTCCAAATTTAATTTTGGAAACTATATATTTGATCAAACTGTTAAGCATTCAGAATCCTTTGCTGTCAAATTACCCATTGCCTTCCCAACTGTATTGTGTGGCATTATGTTGAGTCAACATCCCAATATTTTAAACTACACTGACTCTATGATGAAGAGAGAATCTCCTCTATCCCTGCATTACAAACTGTTTGAGGGGACACATGTCCCAGACATTGTCTCGACATCAGGGAAAGTTGCTGCCTCAGGTGCTGTGTCCAAGGATGCTCTGATTGCTGAACTCAAGGACACATGCAAGGTGCTGGAAGCAACCATCAAAGCCACCACAGAGAAGAAGATGGAGCTGGAACGGCTGATCAAAAGGCTCTCAGAAAGTGGCATTGATGATGGAGAAGCAGTTGAGGAAGAAGGAGAAGCAGCTGAGGAAGAAGAAGAAGCTGAGGAAGAAGAAGAAGCAGCTGAGGAAGAAGAAGAAGCTGCTGAGGAAGAAGAAGATGCAGCAGAGGATACAGAATCAGATGATGATGATTCTGAAGCCACCCCATGATCATCAGACCTTTATTTTTGCTTTTTACTCTTACTAGCTATAGGGGCATGTCCCTTTGAACAATTAATTACTATTGGTCTGTAATATTTGCACCTTAAGTTCATGCATTCTACTTTTGTCAAATTCTGTCTAAAAAGGGGGAGTAATAGTATTATATGCATGATTTTGTGTATGCAGTAGTAGTATTATGCATGACTTATGATTTAGAGAAGTAGGATACGATGTATGCATGATTCATGATTTTGAGGGGGAGTTGTATGTATATGATTTTGAGGGGGAGACTGCTGCTGATGATGATGACTGATGTAAGCTACTAGTAGCTGATAGAAGATGCTGCAGTAAGAGCATGGAGACAAGGGAAAGCTGATGTCACATGAGATGTCTTGACATCCTGGAAAAGACTAGTAGCTGATAGAAGATGCTGCAGTAAGAGCATGGAGACAGGGGGAGCAGAAGAAGAAAGCTGATGTCATGTGAGATGTCTTGACATCCTGGAAACGACTTGCAACTTGCAGAATTTCCGCTGTGCTTGATTACTCTGATAATGAAAGTTGCTGATCCCACTTGCATAACTGCTCGTACCTGCTCAGGAAGTGTCTAAGTATGTTTTAGACAAAATTTGCCAAAGGGGGAGATTGTTAGTGCTTAGCTTTACTAAGCTTTAAAAGATTGGCTAAGATTTTGTTAAAACATAAGCACTTAGACAATGAAGGAAAGCTGGAGTTGCTGCACATGATGTCCAACGTTATGTCAAAGAATAAGATCGGGCTGCACAATGCACAAGGCAAGATAAAGTGTCAAATGAAGAATTGAAGCTGCAGGATTCACGATGTCGGATACAATGTCCAGGACATCCTGCCTGAAAATACTGGAATTGCTAAAAGCATTGAAGCTGCAGGATCCACGATGTCGGATACAATGTCCAGGACATCCTGCCCGAAAATACTGGAGTTGCTAAAAGCATTGAAGTTGCAGGATCCACGATGTCGGATACGATGTCCAGGACATCTTGCCCGAAAATACTGGACATATAAATCTGTTATATCTTTAACAGATTATTGTGCAGTTAGCAAGAGATTAGATGATCTATCTTTAGGAACGAATTAAAAGATAATTAAAGTTCGAATTACAAACTAGAAGAGTTCGTTCAGGGATTAAAGATTAAAGATAAAAACTAAAAGATCAAACGTTATCTTTTAGTTCTTTAAGTGCAGATTTTCAAGAAGAATGATAGATCTCATCCAGCACAAGCTGTTGCAGCCCAGACCCACACACTGCTATAAAAACATGGAGGCTGCACGAGTTCTGTACCAAGTCCGGGATTGAAGAGTTGTTTTGTGAGTTTTGGGACTTGAGTGTTTTGTGAGCCACCTTGATGGTACCCTAACATCAAGTGTTGGACCTGAGTGTGTAGAGTTGATCTCTTTTGTTCAGAGAGCAATCTCTGGAGTGTCCTTGATTTAATTGTAAACACGGGAGAGTGTTTGAGAGGGAGTGAGAGGGGTTCTCATATCTAAGAGTGGCTCTTAGGTAGAGGTCGCACGGGTAGTGGTTAGGTGAGAAGGTTGTAAACAGTGGCTGTTAGACCTTGAACTAACACTATTTTAGTGGATTTCCTCCCTGGCTTGGTAGCCCCCAGATGTAGGTGAGGTTGCACCGAACTGGGTTAACAATTCTCTTGTGTTATTTACTTGTTTAATCTGTTCATACACTCAGAGATAATCTGCATGTTCTGAAGCGTGATGTCGTGACATCCTGTACGACATCTGGCATTGGTATCAGAATTTCAGTTTCTTCATTTTTTCTCCATGTATCTCCTCACATGTCTTGTGCTAAATGTTGTTAACATGATTCTTTAGAGTTTCCACCAATTAAACTTGCTATAGAAGCTAGATTTGATTTTCTATGGTTCAAATTTCTTGTTCTTGTTCTTGAACCATGAATTGTGTTGAGTTTAGGTTCCTTTGAGTTTTGTCTTGTTATTTTTTGTGGCTGAAACCTAAACCATAAAATTCTTACAAAAATATTAAAGTAGAAGAAAACCTCAAAAATCTAGAGTGACTTGTTCACCTATTGTAGTTTTGTCATAGAAGTCATGTCTAGTCATGAAACTTGTCACATAAGATTTCTTATGTTGTGCTGAATTTTATTTTCTTGTTTCTTTGTCTAACTCATTTGTTCATGAGTGTATGAAATTCTTTTAGCCTATTAGTTGATTTGAGTCAAATCTTTCATGTTAATTAGTCCTTAACATGTTCATGCAAAATTCTTAGAGAGTCTTTGATTATGAACCTTTTTTTGAACTTTTAGATTTCCTTATGATTGTGTCTATTGTGAATTTGAGTTTTGGTGATTGAATTGTTGGCTGAAATGTTGATCCTAAGTGAATATTGAACTCCTAAGACTGTGGTAAACAATCCTAGTGAGTTCAACATACATAGGAAGGTTGAAAGTAAGCCCAAGGCAATCAATATACCATGCTTAAAAAAAATCGCTGGTGCTGGCAACTTGGACATACAAACTTGTAAAAATTACTGAGAATTGGTTACTTCGAATTTTGAGCTGAACTTTTTACTGAATTTTCTAGACATCTTGAAAAAAGTTATAAAAAAAGAACCAAGTGATTTGGGTAAACGGAAAAAATAATAAAAATCACACAAGTTTGTAGAAAAATCAGTATCCAGGAAAAAAAAGTGAAAGGGAAGTGTGCTTGTTGTTTTGGCTCAAAATTTATTCTATAATTGGAAATTTCAATTCAAAATTAGTGTGAAGATAAGTGCCAAAGCTAGAGTTTTGTTGAGTCTTTTTTTTTCAGTTTTTTTTACTCTACTCTAGAGCCATTCTAAGTTTCTCTTTGAGTCCTAGCTTGCTTCTATGTCCTTTTCATTGCTTTAATTGTTGAATAATCCTTGAAAAATTGTCTTGTTAAAACTCCATTGGTTTAGCTTTCATTTTATTTTTTTTGGTCTTTGGTTATTGCTTGTCTCTTTGTTTCCTTGTTTGTGGGTTGCCATATAGGAATTGGAAGGAGGATTGGTGCCATCCCTTGAAGAATTTGAGTCCAGAAGTAAGGGGCCAACCACCTTAAGAGCTATTGGACTAAGAAGCACTCCAAATTGAGTGAATCACCAAAGAGAGAACAACCACCAAAATTGAGGACCGTTTTGTAATTTTGTAATTTGCAATTTAGTTACCTTCATTGCTTTCAAGTTTTTGTAACAAAAAGGCCTTTCATTGGAAGTGTGTTGGGAGCCTCCAATAGGTTACCAAACTTCCATTTGTGTGTAATAATTTTAGGCAATTTTTACTTAGGATAGTGAGTGTTTTGTTGGGAACCTTGAATGTGGTCATCCAAACACTCTTAGGATTCACCTACTTTACATTTCTTGCTTACTTTCATAGCTTATTTCTTTTACCTTCCATTGTCAAACCGCCTAGATAGCTTGCATTTTACCAATTAGTTTTTTTACCTTATCTTTCACACCTCTTTTAGTGTTTATTTGGCTAGTTTCAACCATAGTTTCTTTTACCTTTTCTTTTCAAACCTCCAACAAGAAAGAACCACAAATTAGGAACCAACATGAGTCATCATTCATCTAGTGTTAATGGCGAGGGTACTAGTCATAAAGACCCTTTATCTAGAATCTTAGATGAGTTGAGTTCCCTCAAGTTATGGAAAGAAAAACAAGAGAGAAAAGAAAAAGGAAAAAAAAGAGTGGAAGAAATAAGTCAAGATGAAAGAAAGAAAATAAGAGAGGAAGAAAGAAGAAAAATAATGAAAGAAATGAAAAGAGAAAAACATGCCTCCTATAGTAGTCATAACTCTTGCAAGAGCCTAAGTGAAGAACTTCGTGACTATTACGAAGGAAGGCATAGGTCACATCTTAGACCTCACTCCCATAGAAGAGAAAAGGAAAGAAAGCCTCAAGAGGCTAACATTAACCTCTCATACTTCCATGGGAAGGACAATGTAGAGGCTAACTTAGATTGGGAAATAAGGGTAGAGCAACAACTTAAAAAGAAGTCTACTTCAAAATCTTATGGCTCTCACTCTTATCCAAAGAAAGACCAAGGTCAAGGCATCTTAGGGGTGACACCTTCTAAGCCCAAAGATGATAAGGGGAAGGCAATAGAAAAGCAAGCCCCTAAGGCTAGTATGCAAGAGAAAACTAGCTCTATAAAGTGCTTTAAATGTCTTGGAAGAGGACACATTACTTCTCAATGCCCCACCACAAAAACCATGATTATGAGGGGCCAAGACATTTATAGTAGCCAAGATGAGGCTACTACTTCACCTTCCTCTAGTGAAAGTGAAGAAGCAAAATGGGAAGAATCTAGTGAAGAAATCTACCCCCAAGAAGATGGACAACCATTAGTGGTTAAAGAGAAGTGTAAGGAGGTAAGTGTCTCCTCCAAGAGGTTAGCTAAGAAGGAAACTCATTTTACAATAAAGACAAACATTAAAGAAACTTTTCCTCTTAGACAACCTCCACATTTTCTCTTTTGTAAAAAGACACTTGCTAGCATTGCCACACCTCTTGGGCTTGAGTTTATTCCTCAAGTAAAGAAGTTGTTGGATGAGGGTTTGGTTCGCAAGAGCTTAAATCCTTGTGCTTTTTTGGTGCCCAAAATAGGTATTATTAGGCACCAAGTCCCTAAAATAGGTGGTATGATGAATGTTTTGAGTGGTGCAACCCTCTTTTGTAAAATCACTCGTACACCTAACATGTTCATGGTGTGTGTACATAGGGACCCATTAGGTAGGTTTGTTCTTATTTTTAGTTTCAATACAAACTTAGGTACTCATATGGGACACCTTAGGTTTGTCATGCTTTTTGGTAGGAATAATCAATATGAAAATACAGAAAAAGGTATGTTTTATTGCGTTACTTTTCTTAATTTTTCAAATAGTGATCAACGGGTTCCCATGAACCCTAAGAGAATAAAGGTCATTCCTGAGTGGCTCACTCCACCAAGTATAAGAAAAATTTGGGGCTTCCATGACTTAACAAACTTTTACAAAAGGTTTGTCCCATATTTTTCTATACTTGTAGCACCACTCATTGAGTTGGTGAGAAACCATGTTCCTTCATGGGAAGATGCCCAGGAAATGGGTTTTCAGACCTTACCTTACTTCAACATACCAAACACCACTAATACATGTGTTTTTGTTCTTTTTACAGGTGTTGAGGGAAGGAGCCCAGAGTATGATGAAACTCGGGATTTGAGGTCAAATCCTTTCCAAGGTGGAGGGAATGATGCAATCCTACCCCGCAAGGGCATTGGCTAGAAGACTCCAAGTAGATTGGGCTAGAGATCCAGGCCTAGGGTTCTCATGAGCCTTAGGGTAGATTTCGAGCCCATGGACTAAGTATGAGCCCGCTTATCTTTGTAAATATTAGAATAGGTTATTCCTTCGTCTAGGCCTTGTATTTTGGCCATTCTAGTAGTATAGGGTTTTAGCCTTGTATTTCGGGGCATTTTGAGTTGTCTTTGTAATAAGGACTTTTTTTTGTTATTTTCATGTTTTTTTGTCATGGGGGTGAGCTTAGCTATTATAGGGGGTGTGTAGCTAAGCTCTAGCTTCTCATCTCAAGGAGGTGAGCTTAGCTATTAGAGAGGTATGTGTAGCTAAGCTCTAGCTTCTTAAGGAAGTTTTCTCAAGAAAGCTTCTCAAGGAAGCTACCTAGTCTATAAATAGAAGCATGTGTAACACTTGTTGTAACTTTGATGAATGAGAGTCTTGTGAGACATACTTCAAAGTTCCACTTCTCTCCCTCTTTTATTCCTTCAATTTCGTGCTCCCCCCTTCTCTCTTTCTTTTCCTCCATTAAAGCATCCTCTTCAAGCTTCTTATCCAAGGAAATTCTTGGTGGTGAAGCTCCTTCTTCCTTGGCTTATTCCCTAGTGGATGGTGTCTCCCTTATCCTCTTCTCCTTTGCCTTCCGCTGCATCTCCATGGTGAAAAATCACCATTGAAGGACCTCATTGAAGCTCAAAGATCCAGCCTCCATAGAAGCTCCACAAGCAAGCTTCCATCAGTTAGTAACCATATAGACAAAAACAAAAAATAGTAATGTCAACAGCAATATAGACAATAACAAAAAAAACGTCAATAGCAAACTAACAAAAACAGTAATGTCAATAAAAAAGGTGCGGTGACCTCGGTCACGTGGCTTCGCTTCCTCCCAAGAAACTGAGCAAGTTCTTCATCTCCTCATCCATACGGGCCTCCTCTGTATCGCCGGGAGATCCTGCAGGCGCCTCCCCTGCCTAGGCCTCGGGCCAATCTCCGGGCCATGCGACCTCAGCCCTAAACTGCTCTGGAGTAGGGCATGCAAAAGGAGCAAAACCCTGCCCCTGCTGACTGAGGCTAAGCTGGTAGAGACACTCATGTATCTGCACCTGCCCCCAGTGGTTAGCCGCCTGCTGGCGAACCAAGTGTTGTAGATAACGCTCCATGCCTAGTGACCCAGCGGGATCAGCCTGATGAGGTGGTAGCGGTGCGTCTGCGACCTGAAGTGCATCACCCTGCGCCTGCTTAGGCGTGCAATACTTCTCAATGAAGGCCCAGGTGATCGGCGGTCGGATCACCATACTAGGGGTGACGGGAACCCCGAATCACTAGCAGAGGCTCGTGATCAATGTCGGAAACCCCAGGGCCCTGTTAGACTTATCCGGGTCTAGAAGGTGCCAGGTGGGTGGCATACCTGCAAACAAATAGATGGCATCAGCAATCAACTGAGCCACGTGGACGCTCATCCGTGTCAGGATGGCATACACCAGCTGACACTTTGGCAGAGGGAGATCGGAGTTATGATCCCTAGGCAAGACATTGCTGGGCAACAATGTCATCCACATCTGGGTCAAGGTGGTCATCCACATCAGGGTCAAACTTAGCCATGGGAGTCACCAGCGACGTCCAATGTCGGCGAACTATCTCTTCCTAAAAATTCGTGTACTCATCGTCCCTAAGCTGGATGCGACTCTTTCTGTGGAATGACCATCCTTTGATGGCCTCGAAGCGCTGCTGGTGCTCGACGCTCCTGAAACGGTGGCTATCAAACTCGGGGGCGGCACTGGGCCCTTCAGCCGCGACGTCCCTCCTAGATCTCTTCGCGGAAAGCTTTTTCGGAGCCATTTCCTGCGAGGACAAACATTTGGAAAGTTAATTTACAAGGAAATGTTATTTTAAAGCAAAAATGGCATGCTAATCTTTTCGATTTAGAACAAACTTGTGCACACATTTCTTTAAAGAAGAACATTTATGAACGTGCATACGCGCAAAATATCCTGCTATTTATATCAATATACAAGGATATTCAAAACATTCTAGCTACCACACATATTCTTTTGAAAAGAATTCATATATGCATGCTCAAGGTATTGTGCCAAAATTACACATGTCCATATTCAAAGTATTTTGCTACCAAAAATTACATACGCACATTTGAAGTATTTTATTAACATAAAAAAAATTTGTCGCTTCATTCACATTTATTTATACATATATGCATATTGGAGAGCCAATCTCATGTCATGCACACACTTGCATTTACTTGAAAAGGAATTTTCATGCCATCTATCTACACTTGAAAGGCAATTCCACATAATATATTCATTTTGGGAAGCATTCTCGTGCCACATTCAAACATGTGTACATTTATAAAGCGCTTGACCACCTATTCAACATATACACGTTTTATTTGATGGGTATTTGTCTCTAGCTACCTATTCTATATATACATGTACATGGTGAATAACATCTTTACACAAACTACGCAAACATCATGGTGCAGCCCCAACAATCAGCCGCTGGCCTAAAAGGAAATCCCTATCACAACGTCTTAGTTTTTATGCTTTCTTGCACTCAAAACCAAAGGCTTGGATTCCTAGGTCTAAGTCCTTAATTTGGGCACTCATTTTAGCTCCTACAAGTTGTCCGAACACTCAAAAACAGCAACCATATATGCACAAGTCAAATCCCCAAGCAAAAATTCACAAACCCATGCGCAAATGTCATTGAGGCATTTCACCGAGCACTTGGTGGGTGCATGTTTAGGCATGAAAATTTGGGGAATGGGGGCAAAGTGTCATGCCCAATTGCTTCAGAATTCACCATAGGCTTAGGGCCATCCCTTACAACCCCCTAACTCAAACCAATCAAGCATGAAACAAAGCCAAAATTGCCCCACAAATTTGGGCATATTCACACAATTTAGAGCACCAAAAGAAGACCAAGATACATCAATGGAAAGCTAGAAAGCTCAAGAATGAGATACTTACTTGTTGTAGTGAGTAAAAATGAAAGCAAAATGCAACCAAAGGTGGCTTGGGGACGCAAAAACAGCAAGTCCCGTGGCTTTGGCATTTTTGAAAGTGGGGGGGAAGTTTTGGGTGAAGAAAACGTTCCCTTCCCCCTCTTTTAACCCATCTCGTGCAGGGGCTGCTCGCCCAGGCAAGCTAACCTGTACTTTTTTTTTTAGGGAAGACATAAGTATGGCTCTTTACGGGTCGGCGTTCGCTTACTCGAACCCCCTTAGGGTAGATTAGGCATCCAATATTTACTTTAAAGACACAATAGTAATAATTACTGGGAATTTAAAGGATACTAGGCTACCTCCCAGCGGCGCTTTCCATTTGTCCAGAGCTGGGCAAGGGACGATGATCTATCGGTCGTGACCCTAGCCTCTACTTGCGACCGTCCCTAAGTACCTAAAAGCAGGAAACAATATTGCGCGGCAAATGGTGGCCGCGTTACTATTTTACCTTGATTGATTTCTGCCTTTAGCCCCATCCCGGCATTTGACCACACTGCCTAAGACAATTCTGCTCCTGTCATCACAAAATGTGCATGCGTATGCATATGCATGAGTGTTTTCAAATGCAACAATCTTTTTAGTGAAAGCTGGCCAGGTTCAGTTTTAATTAAGCGTTTGGGGCATCCCATGAAAAGGCTCAGGTTGTCACAAACTGCACATGGTTTTAAGCACAAAGTGAGGACTGAAGCCTCAATCTCATGTTCTCTTCTTTTAAAAGATTGTGACGAGAAATTTATAGCGGATAGGAATCCCTGGGGGAAACCAAGAAGAACACATAAAAATAAAAGAACATGCAGCGACTTCCTCAATTGCCCCAGATTCTAAGCATAGTATCGCTTGACAACATCGGAGTTCACGGGTGAAGGTAGCTCCTCGCCATCCATGTTGGTAAGCACAAGGGCCCTTCCGGAAAAAAAGCCCTTTTCACAATGAAAGGCCCTTTCATAGTTTGGGGTTCACTTCCCTTGATTATCTTTAACAGCATGGGACATCTTCTTCAGCACAAGGTCCCCCTCATGGAACTTGCGCAAATGCACCTTCTTGTCGAACGCATTCTTCATTCTTTGTTGATACAGGCGCCCATGGCTCATGGCCGTCAAGCGCATACCTTTAATAAGGTTGAGTTGGTCGTAGCGTGTTCGAGCCCACTCTGATTCTTCTAAGCCTGATTTTGCTAGTATCCTTTGGGAAGGGACCTCTACCTCAAACGGGAGTACCGCTTTCATTCCATAAACCAAGGAGTACGGTGTTGCCCTAGTAGAAGTTCGTAACGAAGTTCGGTATCCATGCAGGGAAAAAGGCAACATCTCATGCCAATCTTTATACGACACTGTCATCTTTTGAATAATTTTCTTAATATTCTTATTGGCTGCTTCCACGGCTCTGTTCATCTTTGGTCGGTAGGGCGTGGAATTGTGATGCTGGATTTTGAAATCCACGCACATTTCCTGCATCATTTTGTTATTCAGATTGGTGCCATTGTCAGTAATGATCTTCCTAGGGAGTCTGTACCGACAAATCAACTCCCTCTTTATGAATCTGACCACAACACTCCTCGTGACATTGGTGTAGGAAGCCGCTTCGACCCATTTGGCGAAATAATCTATTGCCACGAGAATGAAGCGATGACCGTTCGAAGCCTTGGGTTCGATGGCCCCTATGACATCTATCCCCCACATGGAAAAAGGCCAAGGGGCGGACATGACATTCAGAGGATGTGGCAGGGCATTGACATTGTCCGCGAACGCTTGACATTTATGGCATTTCCTTACATGGGTGCAGCAATCACTTTCCATGGTGAGCCAGTAATAACCTGCTCTCAGGATCTTCCTGGCCATAGCATGCCCATTGGCGTGAGTTCCAAACGAACCCTCGTGGACTTCCTCGATCATGTGGTTCACCTCTTTGGCATCCACGCATCGTAGGAGGGTCATGTCATGGTTTCTCTTATATAGTATGCTCCCGCTCATGAAGAAACTGGCCGTCAATCTCCTCAATGTCCTTTTATCATTGTTGGAAGCCCCCGGTGGGTACTCTTTGCTTTCAACGAATCGCTTGATATCGAAATACCAAGGCTTACCGTCCCGTTCCTCTTCCACCTGACAACAATGCGCGGGTCTGCCACGACACCAGAACTCAATGTATGGTAGGTCCTCGTTCGGTGTTAGCTGAAACATGGACGCCAAAGTAGCAAGTGCATCTGCCATTTGATTTTCCTCCCAGGGAACGTGATGGAAGGAGATCTCATCAATGGAATCAGTCAACTCCTTGATATAGGCTTTGTAGGGTATCAGCTTGGGGTCTCTAGTTTCCTATTCCCCTCTCAGCTGGTGAATCACTAGTGCTGAGTCCCCGTACACTTTGAGCAGTTTGACATTAGAGTCAATTGCCGCCTAGACGACCAGGGTACACGCTTCATACTCAACCATATTGTTGGTGCAGTCAAACCCCAGCCTGGCTGTGAAAAGTACACATTGATTGTTTGGAGAGACCAATACTGCTCCAATGTCATGGCCTGGAACGTTTGACACTCCATCAAACCACACGGTCCACTTGTCCTGGTCCTCGTCTAGTTTTTCCTCAAACAAGACCATGATGTCCTCATCCGGGAATTCGGGATGCATGGGCTGATAGTCGTTGAGAGGCTGCTGAGCCAAATAATCTACCAAGGCACTTCCTTTTATTGCTTTTTGGGTGATGTAAACTATATCAAACTCGGATAGCAAAACTTGCCACCGGGCAATCCGTCCTGTGAGAGCAGGCTTCTCAAAGATGTACTTAATTGGGTCCATCTTGGATATCAACCAGGTAGTATGGCTCAGCATGTATTGTCTTAGATGGTGGGACGCCCAGACTAAAGCACAACACGTTCTTTTGAGCAGGGAGTAATTCATTTCACAGGCCATGAACTTCTTACTCAAGTAATAGACAACGCGCTCTCTCTTCCCGGACTCGTCATGTTGCCCCAGCATACATCCCATCGATTCGTCCAAAATCATCATATACAAGATGAGAGGCCTTCCGTATACCGGCGGCATAAGCACAGGAGGGTTCATGAGACACTGTTTGTTCCTTCCAGGCGCCTTTTGACAATCCTCGTTCCAGCGGACGGATTGGTTTTTACGTAAGAGTTTGAACAACGGCTCACAAATAGCGATGAGCTGTGATATGAATCTGGCAATGTAATTCAAACGTCCCAGGAAACCTCGGACCTGCCTCTCGGTACGGGGTTCCGGCATCTCGAGGATGGCCTTCACCTTTTCAGGGTCCACCTCTATCCCTTTCTGGCTCACGATGAAACCTAGCAATTTCCCTGATTTAACCCCAAAGGTGCACTTAGCGGGGTTTAACCTCAATTGATACTTCCTAAGCCTTTCGAACAACTTCCACAGGTTAACAAGGTGTTCCTCCTCAGTCTTAGACTTGGCAATTATGTCGTCTACATAGACCTCGATTTCTCAGTGCATCATATCATGGAACAAAGCCACCATAGCTTGTTGATAAGTTGCCCCGGCGTTCTTGAGTCCAAAGGACTTCACCTTATAACAAAGCGTTCCCCACAGGGTGACGAAGGTAGTCTTTTCCATATCCTCCGGCGCCATTTTTATCTGATTGTAATCGGAGAACCCATCCATGAAGGAAAACAAAGCGAAATTGGTCGTATTATCCACGAGGATATCGATGTGCGGCAGAGGAAAATTGTCTTTGGGACTGGCTTAATTCAGGTCCTGATAATCCACACACATTCGCACTTTCCCATCCTTCTTAGGGACTGGTACAATGTTGGAAACCCATTCTGGGTATCGAGCAACAGCCAAAAAACCAGCGTCAAATTGTTTTTTTACCTCTTCTTTTATCTTCAAGGATGTCTCGGGCTTCATCCTCCTCAGTTTTTGTTTTACCGGGGAATACTCAGGATTTAGAGGAAATCTGTGCTATACGATATCAGAACTCAAACCGGGCATATCTTGGTATGACCAAGCAAAGATGTCTTGGTAGTCTTTTAGCAGCGCTGCCAATTCTTCACGGATGGGGGCGGTCATACCCGTGCCTATCTTTACCTCCTTTTTCCCATTGTCGGTTCCTAAGTCCACTACTTACGTCTCTTCTTGATGAGGCCCCATTTCTTGGTCCTCATGGGCGACTATCTTCTCCAACTCCGGGGGAAGTCCCACATCTTCGTTCTCTTCATCCTCCGTCTGATTCGTTTCTTGCTCGAAACCGATGGTCGGGTCCCAGGTATTAGTACCTTCGAGGGACTCATCATTGGATCTGGCATTTTAAACGTAAAGAAATAAACATGCCAATGGATGAGAATGGGTAGAGACGTAGGAACAGATGAAGACAGATCTTTGTATTATAAATTCAGGAGCAAAAGACATAAAGCCCTAACAAAAGGAAACTCTAAAGCCTAGGCCCAACCGTAGAGTTTAAAAGCCACAAAAGGTTACATTATGCTTATTGCGTAAATGTCTAGGCACTCCTCCACTCGCCAATTTCCTAGTCGGAAACCAGGAGGGCATGGTCGTACCAAATCCGACCCACTCGGAGAATCATCTTCGCATATCGCAACGACTTGGCCTTCGTGTCCTAGACCCACACTTATAAAGCTCCTACTGATGTGGCAGGGCGAGCCTCCTTCGACTTCTCGTCCCAATCGCGAGCCTTGACCTCTGCTCTTCCTTCCCGCAACGCTTTTCCTTATGTCTGCTTGTGTGGGTTTATAGCCTAACCCAAACTTCCCACGGTTTCCTCTGGCGCTTATCAGGCTGGTTTTGTCGCCGTTGTCCTTGCCTAAACCCATTCCAGGCTAGTAACCATTCCCCAACATCACCCGGGCCACCATTACTGTCGTATAGGACAGGCAAGGTTGCCCAGAGAAGGAATCTACGGAGGCAATGCTTACCACCTCAAAAGACTGGAAGGTTGTTTCTAATGATTCCTCTACGGCTTCCACATATGGCATAGAGGACGGGCAACTCACCAAGATGTCTTCCTCGCCCTCCATGATTGGTGAACGGGTTTTCACGTTGGGACGATCCTCTTGAAATGTCAGTCATCCGGCGTCTATCAAATGTTGGACCTTGTATTTAAGGGCCAGACATTTTTTGGTGGAGTGGCCCGGGGTTTTCCCATGGTACGCGCAAGTTGCATCGGGGTCATACCACTTTGGGAAAGGATGTTGGTAGATCTTCCCGGGAGATATTACGGCCATCTGGTTGGCGATGAGGGACAGCAAGAGGTCTTCGTACGTCATTGGGGTCGGGGTGAATTCTGGAATTGGCCTCGGGGGAAAGTTCCTCATCGCATTGGAACCGGCACCAAAGTGGGCATTGCCAGCCGAGCGAGTCGTGGTTGGAGCCGGAGCTTGGGGGGCCTCCCTCTGGATGGGGGCGGGCGCTCTAGGCTGTACGGGTGCTGAATTGGAGGAGATCCCGGCATGAGCTGAGAAGCTCAAATGATGTTGCGCGTACTGATGGGTACCATGAGAGGTCTGCGGGGGCTTGACCCATGTGGGCGCCGAAGTGACGGCATGGGTATCTCCTTCCTTCCTTTTTGCCCCAATTGTTTCAATTCTCCTAGCATTGGTACTTGTGGAGGAGACATAATCGAACTTCCCTCTCTTCAACCCTACTTCGATTCTTTCCCCGACAAATACCAAGTTGGTGAAGCTGGAAGGCATGTAGCCTACCAACTTCTCATAGTAAAACACTGACAAGGTGTCTACTATCATGGTAATCATCTCCCTTTCGACCATGGGAGGTGCCACTTGTGCTGCCAAGTCTCTCCACCGCTGAGCATACTCTTTAAAGGTCTCACTTTCCTTCTTAACCATGTTTTGCAGCTGAGTGCAATCGGGAGCCATATCGGAATTGTACTGATATTTCCTAAGGAAGGCAATAATCAGATCCTTCCAAGTACGGACGCGGGAAGCTTCCAGATTAGTGTACCAAATTACCGCGGCTCCAGCCAAGCTATCTTGGAAAAAGTGCATTAACAACTTTTCATCCCTAGAATGTGCCCCCATCTTGCGACAATACATCTTGAGATGGTTCTTAGGACAAGTTGTCCCTTTGTACTTGTCGAAATAAGGTACCTTGAATTTTGGGGGGATGACGACATCTGGTAACAAGCAAAGATCCGCCATGTCCGCGAATGGATAGTCGCCAAAGCCTTCAACAGCTCTCAATCTCTCCTCGATGAGATCGAGTTTCCATCTTTCTTCCGCTGCCGGGGGTGGTCCTTCTGTGGACAAGAATATTGGCTGTGCTGTGAGGTTGTGCTAAGGCAATGTGTTGGGTGTCGGCCCCTCGACGGGGATCGGGGGGTAGAAATCGACATCCCCTTGGGCATACTGTCGATGATCCTCGTGGACCTCATCGGGCTGTCGAGGAGGCTCCCCTTCAAGGATGGGGGAAGAGACATGACTCGCGTCATCATGCATGGCTGGCGGCGTGTAATTAGGCGGTAATCCATAAGGGTAAGCCACCCGATTGTATCCCAAATGGGGGTTGCTGTTGTGCCCTAGTGTGCTCCTTTCTTGTCCTACCGCGTTTGGGGGAGGATGGTGCGCGGTAGCTAAGAGAGTTGGGTTTGCTTTGGCAGTTGAACTAACAGCGGCAGCGGTGGCCACGTTTTTCTCCATGAGTTGTCTCATTCCTAACATGGCCTCTATCATGGAAGCCATTTGCTCATTCAAAGCCGACATGTCGGCTTTCATCTGTTCCTGTGTCTCCTCTTGATCACCCATCGTTCTAGATTTGGATCTGGTGCGATAGGGATGCCTTGGGGCGTGTTTGGTTATGGTGTTTTTCCTAAAAAAACGAAATGTGAGGAGTAGGTAAAAAAATGAACGCATGCTAGAGATAAAATGCGGGAGTGATTTGATTCGCACCGATCTTTGGAGTAAAAACATGGGATAAACTCATTTTATTCAGAAAGTTATAACTAGTCAAGATCTGAGTGACCGTATAAACTTCCTAGCGGTTTCTAATTATATGGGCCATTAAATCTATCATATGCTGACAATAGTAAAGAAGTTTGTGGATCTCCTCAGGGTCGGAGCAGGTGTCCACCATCGCTTTGGCCTTGGCTAGCAATCGAGGAAGTTCTTGACTCCCGTTCAAGGTAAGAGCAAATCGGTCCATCCACATTGTTGCCTCTTGATGTAACGAGTCGATCACCCTTCCTCTAGCCACCTTTTCCGCGTACACTTGGGCATACTCGTCCGCCACTTTATGCTCGTGGGTCGTGGCTAGATTTAGTTCTTCTTGGTACTTGCTGACGATGGCTAACATGTTGGTCTCTGTCTCGCATAAACGCTGAGACAAGTTTCTTTTGGACCTTGAGCAAGCAGCTAACTCCTCTTTCAAGACCATGCTATGTGCTCGTGATTGGTCTCTCTCTTCCCTTCGAAGCTTGAGCTCATTGTTGCTGCCCCACAAAGCTCCACGAAATTTGTCACGGCCATGCTCTTCCTTGCGAGCCCTCTTGGTTTCTTGTTCAAGGGTTCTTGCGGTAACTGCATTTTCTTCTCGTAACCCGGCACACTCTTTTCGAACGTCTGTAGCGACCAACTTGAATTTTTCTTTGGCAAGTCTCGCTTTTCCTAGTTCGGTTTTTAGAGCTTGGACTTTTTCATCCTCTTCCGGAGCTTCGAAGTTCTCTTCGTTGATAATCTTTAACTTGGAGAGCCAATCTAACCCTCGTGTATGAACTTTCAGCCATTCATGATAACCACCAATGATGCCATTACGAATGCCCCTAAGTTCTTTATCTTTCCTTAACGGGCTTTCCCACGCCTTATGGACTCTTTGTATAATCTTGAAACATTGCACGCCAAAATCTCTCACAAGGAAAGGAGAGAGGCTTTCTTCCGTCGGTGCTCCCCTCATGGGGTACCCTATTTGTCTTATAGCAAGCACGGGATTGTAGTTAATGCAACCCCTCGTTCCTATCAATGGGATGTTAGGGTAGTCCCCACATGAGAAGAGAACTCCCTCATTTCCTTCCTTCCATCGTGGAAACCAGTTGATTGTTCTACCTCCTATCCCAGCCAAGTGTTGGTCCCAATCTACTCTCCTCTTCTCGACACATGAACGATGGCTTCGGAGCGGACATGGATGCCTTATGTCTTGTTGGAATAGGTGTGAAACCAACCATACATAAAGAGCGGGTAAACAGTAGATGATCCGTGCTCTACTCTTCTCGCACCTTCGGTCAAATGTGTCAAATAAGTCTGCCAAGATAGCTACCACCAGGCTTTCTTTGCTATGGTGATATGCAACGAAAGCATCAATTGCGGCTAGGTCCACCAAACCATCCATGTTTGGAAAGAGGACAACCCCAAAGATTAGCAATGCTAATACGTCCATAAACGGGACCCACTCCTCTTGATTCGCCATATCCCTTGCCTTGCCTTCTAAGTATTTTCGTGGTAGGCCCACTATGCAATTTCGAGTTTGCTTTACACGATCCAATCCTCTCGCCGAATCCCTGACCACAACTGCAATCTTGCTCAAGGAAGGAAGAAACCCGGAGAAAAGATATGGTTTCCTTCCCCCAAGAGGACATCCTAGAATCTCCTTAAATTCTTCAACAGTTGGTACTAATTGGAAGTCTCCAAACGTGAAGCATCTCAAGGGCTGGTCATAGTATTGGGTGAGTGATACAATGGCTTCTGTGGATATCTCTGCTATGGTCAAATCTAAGATCTTTCCATACGCCTTGCGGAAGGCTTGCATTTGGAGAGGTCCCATCAACCGCCCCAACTCCTTAATGCTGGTGATATCTAGGCCCTTAATCTTGACTTGATAAAACCTTTTTCCAGTTTGATTTGTTCCCATGTTTACTAAAGTGAAACAAAAACCCAGTGCGAATCAAAACTCCAACATCTATCATGGGTGGAATGGATGAATGCATGAAGAATTGCATATGACACAGATGCAATTTATGCGTACGGGGGCTCGGGAAATTGTCTCCTTTTTAGATACAACGTCTTGGGGCAGCATGATGCCCGACGTATGTATTTAAGAAGGTGACACGGACCCTCTGTTGGTTTGCCAAAGAGAGGGGATCAAGCCGAAACCCGTGCATGATGCATATGCGAAAGGCACAACACGGGGATGTACATAGTACGACAATATTCACAAACAAATATAATCAAAGGGGTACACGACATTTGACTACATGCATGGCAGTGTAAAAAAATGGCACGCAACGTGTTTGCTTCGTGCCCCTATTTTAGGGACCTACATGGGAGGGAGCTAAAAGGGCTTTTAGTGATAATTCCCAAGGTGGTCATATCTCTCTTGATGGTCTCTAGAGGTATCATCCCCTTCGAAGAACATATTGCAGCAGTAGGAACTACTAGCAACAATATGTTATCAAAGAGAAAAACTCTAGATGAGGGTTCACTGTAATCAAGCAAGTCGAAGACCTAGCATGATCACAGATTCACCTCCACTCCTTATGTTCCCACAAACCCGAGTATAGGGCCCTTTTTCAACTCACCGTGTGTGCAAATAGTGTTGGTGTTTGTGTGCATCAAATGAATAAATATTTACCTCACGCATACATTTTAAAACGCACTAAAAGCATCAAAGAGTTATATATACAAGAACATAAGAAAAATAAAGGGAAACCAACAAAGGAGAAAGTCATGATAAAACATTACACAAGATTAAATGGCCTAACTCTCTAAAAGCAGTCCCCAGTGGAGTCGCCAACTGTCGCAACCTACCCTTCGGCGGGAGGGCGACGCGTGACTCGCGGGTGCGTCTTCCAAGAAAGGAATACGCGCGGAGTCGCCACCAACGTTTATTTGAGGAAAACGTCGGAAAAACCGGAAAAGACGTGGTCTACGAACTTCAAGTGAAAGGTTCAGGAGTTGTATTTACGCACGAGGAAGGTATTAACACCCCACACGTCCGTCACAAAGGACGGCAGCTTTTAATCAAATGTGCAAACATGACTTCAATTTGCGTTATCTTCCCCTTTTTCACGTTCCTTTGTCTTTTTATGCCTTTTATACATTTTTTATCTTTTTTGTGGTCGACAAGGGTGTTTCCATTGCTCCTACATATCCTCAAGGAGGAATTCAGACTTACGTAGTTCTTTGAGAACCAAATGTTGGTTAAATTGATTTTATCCCTTTTTTTTTGCAAAATATGTTTTTATTGAATGAAAGGTCATTTAAGGCGTTGAACCATTAAACAATCTTTCGATTCTTTTGAAAGGAGAGAAAACATTAAGGCATTGGACCATTAATGATCTCTTGTTATTTTTGAAAAGAGGTAATAAAGCCACATGTTGATTTTAGGCCTTTTTTAGAAATCTACGTTTAACCAATAAAAGCGAAAAAAACCATTTTAAGGCGTTGGACCTTAAAAATGGCTTTTTTAGGTGATGACAAAAGTTTGATTTATGAATTGATTTTAGCCTTAGTTTCAGTTTGGTTATTAGTCAATTCGATTAAGAAAGAAAAAATCCCAAAGAAAAAACGTCCGATTGATTTTTTTGATTATTTTACTAAAAGATATTTTTTTTATTATTATATTATTATTTTGCCTCTTTTTGGTTTAAAGCATGGTTACGGCATGACCAAATGGTCAGATTTCATTTTAACAAAAATTAAAAGATGTTACAATACGAATGATCGGTGAAAATTTATTTTATTTTTTATTAGGCCAGAAAATGACTTAAATAAATGACTAAAGCACGTCAAATGGGGGTACGGAAAGTAAATGAAATAAAAATAAAAGCACGCGAAACAAATAAGGACCACTAAGGGTACATAGAATGAATTGAAAAGTTTGATTTCGGGAACTTACCGGTTGAAGACCGAAGAACGACGAAGAACGAACGATCATGGTGAACAAAGGTGATTCAAAGGTGTGTTGATGATAACAATGATGATAACAAAAGATGATGACAAAGGTGATGACAAAAAGCTCAAAGAACAACTCAAGTGAATCAAGAACAATTCAAGAGTTCAAGATAAGAATCAAGAAGATTCAAGACTCAAGAAGAAAGTTTAGAGTCAAGAATCAAGATTCAAGGTTCAAGATCTCAAGAATCAAGATCAAAATTCAAGACTCAAGATTCAAGAATCAAGAGAAGGCTTAATCAAGATAAGTATGAAAAGTTTTTTCTCAAAAATTGAGTAGCACATGATTTTTCTCAAAACATGTTTACCAAAGAGTTTTTACTCCTGGTAATCGATTACCAGATTTTTGTAATCGATTACCAGTAGCAAAATTGTTTTGAAAAAGTTTTCAAATTGAATTTACAATGTTCCAATTAATTTCAAAAGGTTGTAATCGATTACAATGTTTTGGTAATCGATTACCAGTGCCTTTGAACGTTGAAATTCTAATTCAAATGTGAAGAGTCACATCCTTTCACATAAAAGCTTTGTGTAATCGATTACACTTATTTGGTAATCGATTACCAATGACTGTTTCTGAATAAATCAAAAGATGTAACTCTTCAAAAAGGTTTTAACTTTTTCAAATTGGTTTTAAGTTTTTCTAAAAGTTATAACTCTTCTAAATGGTCCTCTTCGCCAGACATGAAGAGTTTATAAAAGCAAGGCTTTGATTTGCTTTTCAATACACTTTTACACTTATTTCATACAATCCTTTACAAGCCTTGAATCTCTTTGAACTTCTTCTTCTTCTTTGTACCAAAAGCTTTCTGAAATTTTCTGGTTTTCTAAACCTTGAAAACTTGTGCTATTCATCTTTTCATTCTCTTCTCCCTTTGTCAAAAAGAATTCACCAAGGACTAACCGCCTGAATTCTTTTTGTGTCTCTCTTCTACCTTTTCCCAAAGAACAAAGGATTAACTGCCTGAATTCTTTTGTGTCTCCCTTCTCCCTTGTCAAAGAATTCAAAATGACATAGTCTAAGAATTCTTTTGATTCTTTCCTTTCCCTAATACAAAAGTGTTCAAAGGACTAACCGCCTGAGAATTCTTTTGTATCCCCATTCACAAAGTATCAAAGGTTTAACAGCATGAGATCTTTGTCTTAACACATTGGAGGGTACATCCTTTGTGGTACAAGTAGAGGGTACATCTACCTGGGTTTGACTGAGAACAAGAGAGGGTACATCTCTTGTGGATCAGTTCTAGTGGAGGGTACATCCACTAGGTTCAAAGAGAACAAAGGAGGGTACATCCCTTGTGGATCTTTGCTTGTAAAAGGATTTTTACAAGGTTGAAAGAAATCTCAAGGACCGTAGGTCGCTTGGGGACTAGATGTAGACACGGGTTGTTGCCGAACCATTATAAAAATTATTGTGTGTTTGTTTCCTTCTTCCCTACTCTTTTACTTTCCACTGTGCATTCAATTTCCGCTTTTACTTTCTGTTAAGTTTCTCTTCTACTCTCTATTCTCTTAACAACATAAGTAAAAGCCTTAGAAGAGTAAATTTTTAATTAGTAAAGGTTTAGGAATAATTAATTCAACCCCCCTTCTTAATTATTTTGAGGCCACTCAATCCAACAAGTGGTATCAGAGCAGGTTTCTTGTAGAAAGTCTAACCACTTCAAGATAAATGGCCTCCTCAAATCCCTTGTTTCCTAAAGGAAATTCCATTCACAGACCACCCATTTTCAATGGTAAGGGTTACCATTATTGGAAAATCCGCATGCAGATATTCATTGAAGCCATAGATCTAAATATTTGGGAAGCAATAGAATTAGGACCACATATACCCACTATAGTAGATGTAAGCACAAGCACTACAACCCAAAAACCTAGAGATCAGTGGACAGAAGAAGATAGGAGAAAAATTCAGTACGATCTCAAAGCCAAAAACATCATCACTTCAGCCCTAGGGATAGATGAGTACTTTAGAGCATCAAATTGTACTAATGCCAAGGATATGTGGGATACTCTCCAGTTAACCCATGAAGGAACCACATATGTAAAAAGGTCTAGAATAAATACCCTTACCCATGAATATGAATTATTTAGGATGAATCCAAATGAAAATATTCATAGTTTGCAAAAAAGATTTACACATATAGTAAACCATCTTGCATCATTAGGAAAAGTCTTTCCTAATGAAGATTTAATTAATAAAGTCTTAAGATGTTTAAGTAGGGAATGGCAGCCCAAGGTAACTGCTAGTTCTGAAAGTAAAGACCTTTCTTCCATGTCTCTTGCCACTTTATTTGGTAAATTGTAGGAACACGAGATGGAACTTCAACGCCTCAATCAGAATGAAGAAAATGACAAAAAGAAGAGAAGCATAGCCCTTAAAGCCTCATCTTCAATACAAGAAGAAAATGAAGAAGAAGATTCAGATGATGAAGAAGATTTTTCCTTCTTTGTTAAGAAATTTCAGAAATACATCAAGAAAAGAAGAATTGACAGGCGTCAGAATTTCAATAATGGAAGAAAATCACAAGATGATTCTCAAGTCCATAGGTGTTACAAATGCAACCAAATTGGTCACATCAAGGCCAACTGTCCATCAAATGAAGAATGGTTGGAGAAAAGTGAAAAGAAAAGATTTGACGAAAGAAGAACTAAGAAAGCATACATTGCATGGGATGACAATGATTCATCCGATGGTTCAGAAAAGGATATTAATCTTCTAATCAAAGATTATGAAAGTGATGAGAACATCTCTCAAGGATGAAAAACAAGGAGAAAAAGCATGATCCTCATCTTTGAAGATCTAGACACTTCAATCCTGAAAAAGGTAATATCAAAACCATTATCTTATTAAAATTTTTCTTAAAGTTGAAATTTTTATTCAAACAATTTGATTATGATGACTAACAATTCTTTATTTGTTTGTCTTTTGATTGTTTGAAATCATGAGTATATTTGCTTGATTGATTTCATCTTATTTGCATGAAATATTCATTCATATATTTAAGTAAAATCAATATTCTTCATACTTGTGTTTTGATTGTTTTTTATAAAATTGATTATCTTCGTGTTTTAATGTTTTAATGTTTTTGCATGATATGATATGTGAATTACATGATTGAGAATTATTCATAAAGTATTTTCAAATATATTTTTCATAAAAAATATATATTTTGATAGTAACTCAAAACTTCTTCTCTCCTAGAAAACCTTTTGTTTTTGTTTTTCTGGCTAAAATAACCGCTGGTAATCGATTACCATAATAATGTAATCGATTACAAGAAGTTATTTCTGGCAATGTTGCTCTCTGGTAATCGATTACCATTTTTGTGTAATCGATTAATGGTTTGGATATTAAATTTATGAATGTTAAATAATTTTTTTAACATTTATGAAAAAATGGCAATTCAAATTAAATGATTAAATTTAGTTCGTTAAAACCACTTTTCTTTAAACCAAAATGTTAAAACATTTTTAGCCTTTAATTTGTTATCTTTGATGAATGAATACCATTTTTCTTTAATATACATGGTCAATCTTCTAGAGGACCAATTGGATAAATAATTTCACAGACATTCATATCAAATATTCTAATATGAAAATTTATTTTGTCCCAGGTAATAAAACACAACAACATGATCAAATAACAAGTAATATAAAATTTCAGACACGTAACCAACTTTTTTGATAGCTAATCAATTTTGGCAAAAATAAATTTTCATTTTCACCATATTTCCATATGAGTCCATTAAATTAATATCCCCAGCCTGCAACTTGTCTCCATAATAGTTTAAGAAATTTGTTGGGAAGCATATTTCTTCTTATATACACAATTTATAATTTAGATTAGATAAGTAAAACTCAACGAAGATTCATATGCACAAGATTAATATTGTCACAACCTAACATCACGACGGGATGGCGAAAGAAAGTAAAAGTTGATTTTGTCTTCTATGAAGAAAATGAGTGGG
Organism: Glycine max; assembly: GCF_000004515.6. Classification (NCBI taxonomy): domain Eukaryota; kingdom Viridiplantae; phylum Streptophyta; class Magnoliopsida; order Fabales; family Fabaceae; genus Glycine; species Glycine max. The sequence goes on from NC_038244.2 coordinate 32,649,664, forward strand.
AGTCGCCACCAACATTTATTTAAGGGAAAAGGTTAGAAAAACCAAAAAGAAAAGTTTGCGAATTTTGAAAAGTGACTTCAAAATTATTTATTTCCCTACGAGCAGTGAATTTTTTTGTATTATTTTTTTTGAATCGACAAGGGTGTTGCCCTTGCTCCTACGTATCCCTAGGTGCAATGAGGAAATCAGACCTACGATAGTTCTTTAGGCAAAAATGTTTGTGTGTTGAATTGATTTGTTTTTTTATTTGGTTTTGTTTATTGGTCGGATATCCTTCGTATCCACCTATTTTTTGAATATGATGAATATCTCAGAGTGCACTAGACGAGTCCAAGACCCAACATCGTGTGTTAAAAAAAACACTCTAGGAGAATTACCAGGCAAGTCCGAGACTTAGCGTGACAACTTAAAGTAAAAGAAAGTAAAAATAACAGAATTGTGGGAACAACAAAAATACGAAAATGACGAAAAATGAAAATAATGGAATTTAGTGCATCAAAAATATGTAAATTACGGAAATGAAAATAACGAAATTTAGTGCGCCGAAAATAAATAAATTACAAAAAACAAAAATAAATTGATTCAAGAAAAACATAGGATTGGATTTCATCGCTCATACCCTTAGTATCCTAATAAGGATAACATATAAGTCATTTTCTAACATTAGTGATGCACACATAGTTATTCCAAGTCGATTCCTCGCACTTGGAACCTAAGAATATTCATTAAATATCGATCCCTCGCATCTGCGGTAAATACTCCAACATTACAATTATATTCTTGTACTTTTTTGCAATCAAAATGTTATGCTCTATTATTAGAAATGTAACATAAATAGTAAAATCATTTGGTTAAGTTTCTAAGATTACATTCGAGTCTCATTTAAAATCCAATTTCATGACACTAGTGATAAACTAGAATAAGCATTACAAGTAGAATGAAATTATCAATAATGAGTAGAAGAGGTTAATACATATATAATATTAAAAGGGACCCCTAAGGCTACAAGGATTATACCCAATCCTTCCTTATGGCTTTGTTTCGGGTTTCGGAATCTAACAAACAACCATCAAAACCCTGGGCAACCCCTTGGCCTTGCACTGTAACCGGTGTCAAACGCCGCAATTCGATTGACAATGATAAAAGCATTTTACCCAGATGATAAAGGCATTATACCTGGATGAAATTAGAGTCTGACATATATATATATATATATATATATATATATATATATATATATATATATATAAGGATCCACTTACTCCCTCATCCTCACCGTTCATTTTCTTGAAATCTAATGGTTGTAATAAGTAACTAATCTTAACCATTAGATTTCAAGAAAATGAATGGTGATGATGAGGAGTTACTCTTGGAGTAAGTGGATCTCTCTTTATATATATTTATATATGAGAGCATATCTTATGAGAGGAAGCATTTAAGTGAGATGATTAAATCTGAATAATATAACCATACATGTGTAATTAAGATTTAGTGTTAGAAAGACTCATGACATTTTTAAAAAATTATCTTACTTTTTTATATGACATTAAATCTTGATTGTCTATATTTGGTTATACGGTTCAAATCTAATCTTCTCACTCTCATGTAAAATACTTTCCTCTCATATGATATGTTCTTTCTTTCTTTCTCTCTCTCTTTATATATATATATATATATATATATATATATATATATATATATATATATAGATTGTTGACAAAAAACCAGAATTACCTCTCAATTTTTATGATGGATTGCAATCTTATAAGAAACAAAATATAATGTAGTAATTAAATGTTTAACCTATTGTGAAATGAATTTGACAACAACACTTCTAAACCAATTTGTGAACCCATATGTTGAAGGTGCAGGTATGTGATTGTCGAAGCAACAAAAATGTGGAAGAAAATTTCCAAACAATGAAGAACAAAGATAAAAGAAAAACAAAGTTTTAGAAATATGTAATTCCATGTTACTTCAGAAAAACACATCTTAAACCCCATTGTTTATATAAGGCTAAAATCATATTTGCATTCGATATGTAGTTTTGATTTGAATACTAAAATTATGTAACATGTAATGTGATGCAAAAAAATGTAACATGTAATGTACTCATGAATTTGCATTCATAGGCAATTAAGGCTAAAATCATATTTGCCTTCAACGTGTAGTTTTGATTTGGATACTAAAATGATTTGGATACTAAAGTTCTGTAACGTGTGTAATGTGCTGCAAAAATCATGAATTTGTATTCAATGACAATTAACATTTGTAATGCACTGCAAAAAAATGTAATATGTGTAATGATGACTGATCGAGGCCGTACCCGAATCAAATAAACATGAAAATGCAGTAACTAGGAAGTGATCCTAGGTCGTTTCCCAACGAGCAGTGACAAGCCAAATGTTCATAATATACTTGCAGTAACAGTAACGATGGGGGGGGGGGGTTTGGTTGTTTGGTAATTAAAGAGCAGAACAAATAAAATGGAATACGAAACTACTAATATTAAAAACGGGTTGTTTCCTCTGATTCAGAAGCCACTCTCTTATCCTGGGTTATGGAGAATTCGTCCCTAACAGTCAACCACTTAATCCAACCCTATTTCAATTTACTAAGCGAAAATCAACTTAGGGTTTTCAATACGTGATTAGGCACCACATACACCAGTTAGCCCTTCGTCCATTAAGCATGAACGCAAGTTAGGCTCAGAGGCAATTAATCGAACACGAAGCGTGCACTGATTAATATTCACGAAATTAGGATAACTGGTGAAGGGAAAACTGCCAGGAAACCACATTACAAACGAAACCTCAAAGAGAGTTGGGCTTCTTCCTCAGAAGGAAACAACACTAGAATAATTAGCCTTCCATAGATTCAAACAGAAAGCAGAAACGTAAATGAACAAGAACGTAAATGAACAGAAACGTAAATGAACAAGAACGTAAATGAACAGAAAGTAGAAGAAGAGGCAAGAATGAACTCGTAATAAGAAGCAGAAAACGGAAATTTGCATTAAGAACGAAAACTGTAACAAGGGAACAGAAAAACGTGAAAACCTAAAACCAAAGCTCTGAATAATGAAAATAGCATAGCAGAATAGAATGCCCTGCACGAATCCCAAGGCAGCTATTTAAAAAGAGTCACTCAAAGTCATTGGGCCCTATTACAATACTCTGGCCCAAAACGAAATAAACACTGAACAACATAAAATTGCGAAATTTCCTAATTAGAAATTAACTAAGGTAAGCGCTGCTTTATTTGCCCTCTTCAAGTCCACAACCAAAATCTGGATTAAGCCCAATGTTTCATTAATTCCTGAAATTAGATTAAAAACATCAAATTAGCTAAATGAGCCCAAATAATAAAACTGCCTAATTAATTGACAATTAAGACCAATCAATAATTAAAATGGTGCAAAAAGGGTTTAGAAAATAGAAGAAAATGATGGCACATTCATAGGCAATTAAGGCTAAAATCATATTTGCCTTCAACATGTAGTTTTGATTTGGATACTAAAATGATTTGGATACTAAAGTTCTGTAACGTGTGTAATGTGCTGCAAAAATCATGAATTTGTATTCAATGACAATTAACATTTGTAATGCACTACAAAAAAATGTAATGTGTAATGATGACTATTAACATAATGAAATTGATACACCTAGCAGAAAGGAGTCACAAATAGCAAAGCCCAAAAGGCAAAGTAATACCCCCTTGCGCTTGAAGGACTACGTACTTGATAGCTGAGCCATGCACAAAGGAGACAAGCAGCTTCGAGAAGACACAATCAACCATTAGAAGCTTCTGTTAGAATAACTAACTAGCAGTTAGATTTTCTGTTGTAGCCGTTAAGTTTGGTTCCTTGTAACAAACTATAAATGACTGAAAGCGCCTTGCAAAACGATAAGAAAATAAGAATACTCCTTTGTCTCTCTCTCTCTTCTTTCTCTTCTCTCTCTTCTCTCTTCTTCCTCAGGGAGGTTGCTGGGCCTTGAAGACCTAACATTGGTGCTTTCATTGTCGTTGCCATGGCTGATGTCACTCGCTCGAAGACAAGTACTGAACGATGGGAAGATGCCTTCGCCAAGCTTTCATCATCAATATCTTCCAGGTTCGACGAACTGCTCCAGAGGATGACTCAGTTGGAAACATCGTAGACCAACCCTCAAGGGCCTTCGCCTGCGTTCAATCCGACGCCAACAACCAACATGAGTACAGTCCACCACTTAAAGCTAGAAGTCCCGCGGTTCGATGGTTCTGACCCAGCTAGGTGGATATTCAAGATTTTGCAATTCTTTGAATATCATGAAACACCGGATCATGAGCGCCTCACAATCGCGTCATTCTACATAGAAGGGACAGAGTTAGCTTGGTTCCAGTGGATGTATCGCAATGGGTAGTTGTCGTTGTGGCCCGCGTTCCTTCACGCACTACACACACGATTCTCATCTTCAACGTACGAAGATCCCACTAGAATGTTGTGTAAGCTGACTCAACAATCGTCAGTGACAGCGTATATTTCAGAATTTGAAGCCTTAGCCAATCGCGTCATAGGACTTCCGGCACCGTTTGTGCTGAGTTGTTTCATCTCGAGGTTAAGTCCCGCCATTCGTCGGGAAGTGCAGGTGATGCAACCACAATCCTTGACTCAAGCAGTCTCCTTTGCAAGGCTGCATGAAGAGAAGCTTTGGGATGGTCGTCGTCAGAACACTCACGTCACAAAATTTCCACCCACACAAACCACCACACCGCCATCCACCAACTCCTTTGAACCTTCGTTGGTCTAAGGAACAACCAAACCTCAGACTACCATTGTTCCTTTTAAACGCTTGTCACCTACAGAATTAGCCCTTCACCGGGAGAAGGGATTATGCTTTAATTGCGACGAGAAATTTTCGCATGGGCACAAGTGCACTCCCTCGTTATTTCTGTTTGTTACTGAGGAGGAGGAAGGAAGCCATGAACCTGACTTGGTAACAGCAGTTTCTGATATCGATGAACTGCCGCCGGCGTAGATCAGCCTTTACGCTTTTTCAGGACATGGGGCTCCTAAAACCTTGCGTGTTTTTGGAGTAATTGGAAATCGTAGGGTTCGCATCCTCATTGATGGAGGAAGTACCCAAAACTTCCCGCAACAGGCGTTAATCTCCACCTTGGGGTTGTCTCCTCAAAATACATCACCTCTTAAGGTCATTGTGGGTAACGGGGAGGAACTCCAATGCCATCAGATTTGCCTAGATGTTCCGGTGAACATTCAAGACCATGCTTTCACAGTTGATTTTCACGTGTTGCCAATTTGCGGTGCGGACGTCGTCCTAGGAGTGCAGTGGCTCAAATCATTAGGGCATGTACTTACTGACTATACCTCTCTCACAATGAAGTTCATTTACGCAGGGAAGCTAATCGAGCTCACCGGAGAACGCAATAAGAACATGGAGCAAATTTCTCCTTCACAATTGCGACGCCTTATGCATACAGGTAACACCAGTAGTTATTTCCACATTCAGTTAGAACCTCACACCACTACCTTTCTACCCTTAACTTCCCAGATTCCAGAAATCAACAACCTCCTCACTAAATACGCCCCATTCTTTCAGCCATTAAACACCTTACCACCGTCACGACCCACTGATCACGCCATCAACCTCTTGCCAAACTCAACCCCTGTTAATACGCGTCCCTACCGTTACCCTTATTCACAAAAACAAGAAATTGAAAATCAAGTAGTTGTCATGATGAGCCAAGGCCATATCCAGCATAGTTCGAGCCTTTTTTCTTCACCTGTATTACTCGTAAAGATACGAGATGGCACATGGCATTTTTGTGTGGATTACAGGGCGCTTAATGCCATCACCATTCGAGATCGTTTCCCTATACCAACGGTGGATGAATTATTAGATGAACTGGGAGGTGCAACATGGTTTTCCAAATTAGATTTGATGCAAGGTTATCATCAAATATTGATGAAAGAATCTGATATCGGGAAAACAGCGTTTCGAACCCACCATGGCCACTATGAATTTCGCATGATGCCGTTTGGGCTTTGCAATGCCCCTTCGTCCTTCCATGCAACAATGAACCGCTTGTTTCAGCCATACTTACGCAAGTATATCATCATCTTCTTCGATGATATTCTAATATACAATCGGACTGTTAGTGATCATTTGATTCACTTAGAAACAACATTTCAAGTGTTAATGAATGGTAAATTCACACTCAAGCTACCCAAGTGTTCATTCGTGCAACAAAAAATTGAGTATCTGGGCCACATTGTTTCCGAGAAAAGCGTACAACTAGTGCCTGACAAGGTACAAGTTGTTCAACAATGGCCGCCGTTGCACACTGCTCACAACCTCCGTGGGTTTCTTGGACTTACAGGCTTCTATCGCAGGTTCATTAAAGGATATGCAACTATGGCAACCCCTCTTTCTCACCTGTTAACTAAGGATGGGTTTGCGTGGTCACCCAAAGCAGAAGCTGCCTTTCAAGCTCTCAAAAATGTTGTCACTAACACTCCGGTGTTAGCACTGCCGGACTTCACCAAACCGTTCACCGTGGAGATAGATGCATCAGGTTCCGGCATGGGTGCAGTGCTATCTCAGGAAGGACACCCAATCGCTTTTTTCAGCAAGCAGTTTTGCCCCAAGCTAGCGAGATCCTCAACATATGTACGCGAGCTTGCAGCCATCACCAACGCCGTTAAGAAGTGGCGGCAATACCTTTTAGGTCATCACTTTGTGATCCTTACAGACCATCGAAGCTTGAAGGAGTTGATGACTCAGGCGATTCAAACTCCTGAACAACACAGGTACTTGTCATGATTGCTGGGATTTGATTATTCCATACAATATAGAACATGTAAAACCAATGTAGTCGCAGATGCCTTGTCGTGGGTATCGGAGTCAACTACTGCGTCCTTCTTCATCCTTTCGACGCCACACTTCATGTTCTTGGAAGACTTATGGAAGGAACTCCAGTCACACGAGGAGTTCATTACTCTCAGAGAACAGATTCATTCGTCTCCGGTAGACTTTCCTGAATACACGATAACATCTCACTTCATTCTACATCAAGGACGCATATGGTTACCCCCCAACTACTCCTTCATCAATGTATTGCTTACTAAATTCCGTCAGACGCCCACAGGTGGTCATATGGGCTTCAGGAAAACTTTGAATCGTTTATCGGAAAACTTCACATGGAAGAACATGGCGGCGGACACACGCAAGTTTGTTGCTAGTTGTGTAGATTGCCAGCTTGTGAAGTATGAAACTGCAAAGCCAAGAGGTTTGCTCTGCCCTCTGCCCGTACCATCTCAGCCCTGGGAAGATCTGTCAATGGACTTCATAGTAGGGTTACCGGCGTACCGCGGTCACACCTGCATTTTCGTGGTAGTAGACCATTTTTCAAAAGGTCTTCATCTCGACATGCTGCCCTCGTAGCACACGATGCAAGGTGTTGCCCAGCTTTTCATGGAGATAGTAGGTAAACTCCATGGTATGCCTAGGAGCATCGTTTCCGATTGAGATCCACTTTTTGTCAACAGATTCTGGCAAACTCTCTTCTCCTTGAGTGGCATTAAGCTCAGGATGAGCTCTGCCTATCATCCACAGACAGATGGACAGACGGAGGTGGCCAACCGAGTGGTGGAGCAGTACTTGCGCACCTTTGTTCATCGCAAACCCACGACTTGGGGACGATTTCTGTTGTGGGCGGAGTGGTCGTATAACACCTCTGTTCACTCGACCACAGGATTGACTCTGTTCGAGGTCACCTTTGGTCGTAAGCCACCAAACTATCCTCACTATGTGGAAGGCTCTGCAAAAGTAGAAGCAGTAGATGAATGGCTGAGTCAAAGAGAAGAAGTGTTCTCGTTATTACGACAAAAGTTGCTTAAAGCTCAAGAACACATGAAGGCTATCGCGGATGGTCATCGCCGAGATCACGAGTTCCATATCGGAGACTGGGTCTTGGTAAAACTCCGGCCATATCGACAGACAACGGTTTCGGGTGCGACTCATTCCAAACTTGCCAAGCGTTTTTATGGGCCATTCCATATTGTAGAAAGAATGGGACCAGTTGCCTATAAGCTGGCATTACCAGAGCATTCTCGCATCCATCCCGTCTTTCATTGCTCTATCTTGAAGCCCTTCATCGGATCTCCGACATCGGAATAGGCCACGCACCTTCCTCCCTTGCCCGTGGACAACCAACCAGTTCTAGTTCCCTTAGCCATCTTGGCTCACAAGACCATTCCGTCAGACACAAGCCCAAAGCAACTAGTGTTAGTTCAATGGAAGGGTCTGCATCCTGATGAAGCATCGTGGGAAGAATGGTCAACCCTTAAATCCCTTCATCACCTTAAGGACAAGGTGTTATTCGAAGGCGACAGGAATGATACACCTAGTAGAAAGGAGTCACAAATAGCAAAGCCCAAAAGGCAAAGTAATACCCCCTTGCGCTTGAAGGACTACGTACTTGATAGTTGAGCCATGCACAAAGGAGACAAGTAGCTTCGAGAAGACACAATCAACCATTACAAGCTTCTGTTAGAATAACTAACTAGCAATTAGATTTTCTGTTGTAGCCGTTAAGTTTGGTTCCTTGTAACAAACTATAAATGACTGAAAGCACCTTGCAAAACGATAAGAAAATAAGAATACTCCTTTGTCTCTCTTTCTCTTTTCTCTCTTCTCTCTTCTTCCGCATGGAGGTTGCTGGGCCTTGAAGACCAGCTGCTAACAGAAATATGCCCCTCATGAATTATGGTGCTCCTCATGAATTCGATTTTCTTCCAAAACTACACCTACCCATCTCCTTCTATATTCCAAAAATAATCCAACCCTTCTCTTTTTATACATACTAGTTTTTCAACCCATGTGGCGGATGGGGTAAACAATTTATTTATGTAATTGTAGGATGATCTTGTATTAATTAATACAGTTTCCGAAGGTTAAAAAAAATTCTAGCTTTTTATTCAATTATTTGTTTTAACATATAAGTAAAACATTGAAAAATAATTCAAACTTTTAATTCCAACTAATAAGTAAAATAATGGAAAAGTAATATAACATGTGTAATTGTTAACTAAGCAATAATTGTAGTTATAAAATACTTTAAATGTATTTAAATTGTAGAAATAAATATGTAATTCTTTCATTATTTTTCACGTCTGAAGCATCTTATGAAAGAAAATAAATATAAAAATAATTTAGTAACATTATTTTATATGTAGGAATATTAGATAAAGTAATTTTGAATTTTAACAAAATGAAAACCTACATCAGACACTTTCCACTTTTATCTCATTTCTTATTGCTTTTTTCATCATTTAAATTCAATTTTCTTGCATTTTTTTATACTTTTTCCCATTCACCTACACTAAACACTTCCTTTAGTAGTATGAGAGTTTAAGAATCTATTGTTGAAGAGCATATTTTCCTCTTTAACATTTAACATCAACCGCTTGATTTTTATTTCGGAATTGTGTTGAATTTTTTAACCAATCCAATCGGTTGCTTTTTATGCAACAACACACATTGAAAAAAAACTAACAACTAAGATATTAGCACTTTATACTCATGTTATAATTTTAATTTAAATATAAAAAAGATATAGGATAAAAATAATAATTTTAATCTATTTATAAAATAATAAAAAATAACATTAAAAAAATTACCATACAAGTACAACTATACAAAAAAAAATTTATTTTTAAGCTCTTCTTTGTCATGGCTGCTAGGCGATCACACCCTTTGTCACCTGTGGGATATAGACCTGCCTCCAAATTTAAGAAAATAAAAATATATTTAAATCCAAAAAAATTATAAAAAAGAATATTATTTTACATCATGTCACAAGAATATTTTAAAAATAACCTAAAAAAATAAAATTTAAAAACATAAATTCTATGTACCCAGCAGATGTATAGTTATTAAATAAAAGCAATAATTAATTAATTAAAAGCACTAATAAAAAAGGTAAATGAAGCTAGAGTTGGAATGAGGGAGTGCTGATTGTGTTGCCATTTGCCCACATTAAAAAGAGGGGATTTTTGTTCCCACAAAAACAAAAAATAAGAAAGAAAGAATTCCTCATCACTGCTAGGACCGAACCAAGACGGCGTGTCGTGCAGTGCCTGTCTCCGAGACCAACGAAACGCAGCACCCGTTGCATCTCTCTCTTAATCCTCTTTCTCTTTCTTTGAAAGCAACAACCAAAGAAGAAACTAAATTATACAATAATCGAAATCCCTCTACACAGAACCAAAACCCTCATTACATCCGATCGATCAATTTTCTCCATTTTGCGACCAATTTCCCCTCTTTCCATCGGATTAAATTCGGAAGAAGAAAAGCGGAACCCGCGAATCGATGGATCTCGGGTTCGAGGCGAGGATTGGAGGGGCGTGGAGGTGGGGCCCGTGATGGGATTGAAATCGGTTGGATTGATTGGAAGAAGAAGCACTTTCGCAGTGGTGGTGGTGGTGATGAGAAGAAGAAAAGAAGGAGGGGCAATAATGGAAGTCGAATTGGGGAAAGTGAATCTTTCTCTCACTTGAATTTGGGGGCGGCTTTCTCTCTCGCTCGCTCTTTCTTTGTTGTTTCTTTTTGTTAACTTTTTGTTTGTGGATCATGGATGGGGTCGCACGTGCGGGGGAGGAGCAGGCTCAGTCATCATCATCATCATCGGACTTGGCCTCGGGGTGGCGTCCCCGCGGCTTCGTGTTCTCTCCTTGCAAGCCTAAGGCCGAAGAAGAAGATGCTTCTGCTGCTGAGAAGAAGCCGCAGCAGCAACCGTTGCGCGTGGTTGTGAGGAAACCTGTGAGTTTGTGTTTTGATTTTGGTTGCTTTTTGTGAGAATAAGTGTGCGTGTGTGATTAAATTGGCTGGCTTGTTTTGTGTTTTTGTGATCAAAATTGTATGGCGAGAGTTTTTGACTGAAAAAGGTGTTTCTTTTAGGGAAAATAGAACTGGGTGCCTTGTTTTGTGATTAAAATGGTATGGTGATAGTTTTTGAGTGAAAAAGGTGTTTCTTTTAGGGTATTTATAATGGGGTGTTGGGATTTAGAGATGCTAGAGGTGGGAATAGTTTGGGAATAGTTGAGTAGAATTTGTTGGTATATTTTGCCAGTTTTTTAGGTTTGGTGGACTTCATGTGTTCTGTAGATATACTCTTGTTTTGTTTGTGTAGTGTTGTTGGATTCTTGTAGTCTTCGTTCATCACTTCTCTTCGCCATAGCAACAGTTAAAAATATGAAGAAGAAGTGGGTTAAAGGGAAAATGGTTATGACTTTTGTAATAAATTGAATGATGGCCTACCATGCTATCATTTTGTACTGAGTCCAGATCCTGTGCACTTTAATGCTCTTGTTATAGATTACGTTGATTTGCTCATTTGAAAAGAGAAGCATAGAGGTTTCTAGTTCCTTACTTAACTATGCTATCCACAATTTTGATAGTGTTGAAGATTCCAATTTTCTTTGAATTTTCACATTTTTCTAAATGATAGGAAATTTCTGAGCGGGAGTATTGGTTGGATCTTGTTGATTATATTCATCTGTCTTTAGTTTTTATTTAAAGGATTTGATCCTTTGACTCCTTTGGAGTGTTTTTGTGCAAATTCTTTTCCCAATTGATAACTTTTGTTGAATTGAGCTACTGATGTGTTTCAGGTAAATGGTCACTTTTGCCTAATATGCATGCTATGTATGGTACATGTTCATCATCTGTTAATGCCTCCTTTTGCTACTGATTCTTTATTCTTTATTCTCTATTAATGTACCTGTTTGGTCAATGCTGAGTGTGCCCTATGTCCTTGGAATAATATCCACGTGCTATCTTTAGTGATTTGGTATATAGAGGCTAAATCTTTATGGCATTGGTTTAAAAGGCTTTATGCATTGATGATTTTTTATGACAATGTTTAACTTATTCTACTATTTGGTGGTGCATTTGGTTGGAGCCTATAGTTTCATTTTGCTTGGTAGCTAATTTGGAATAAGCTTGGGTGATTGGGGTTCTATTTAATTTTAGACACATGGTCTTCATAAGGTGTTTTCTGTTGAGAAGAGAAAACAAGAGACATGACTGAATATGTGTGTCAATGTACACATCAGAATGTATTACTATATATAGCGTGGGTAATAATTACATAGAAAACAATTGCCTAATTACCATAATTTTGTACATCGTAGAATTTCCTAATTACCATAATTAACAATATCCATCTCCAACAATTGTCTAATGACCACAATTAAAGATATTTTCAATATCTAACACTCCCCCTCAAGTTGGAGCATATAAATCATATGCGCTTAGCTTGTTACAAATATAACCAATTCGAGGACCCCTCAAAGACTTAGCAAAGACATTTGCCAATCTTCTCCCTGATGAAGTGGTAATCTACCTCAATAATGTGCAACTTGATTATCGAGTGTTATCTGTGTAACATCTTCAAACTTTAGTTCTTTGAGCAACTTTTTCAGCGAAATAAGTTCCTTAGTGGCTGAAGCCATGACTTGTTACTGTGCTTCTGCACTGGACTTGCAACATTTTGCTTCTTACTTTTCTAGGAAATATGCAAAATATCCAGAGGTGGATCTCCTATCAGTGGAAGAGCCAGTTCAATTTGCATCCGAATATCCCACAATTCAAGTATGAGCCCTGTCTTCATACAAAAGACCTATTCTTGGAGCTCATTTGATATATTTTAGAATACGAATGACAACATCTCAATGTCCTTCACAAGGAGAGTTAAGAAATTGACTCACTATACTATATGCAAAGGAAATATCTGGTCGAGTGCAGTGTTATTAAAAAGCGACCATGACGGCACCATGGCGGAATGGCGTCGCGGAATTTCGGAAAAACACCACCAAATAGCGGTGGCGTTGCGGGTTTCTTATGGCGACTGCCATAGCCATGGCGGTCATGGCGGAATCGCATGAATGGCGGAATAGCGGAATTTTTATTTTTAAAAAACATGCGCGACAGGGGTTGGGCTGACCCGAGCCAACCCTACCCGAGTTTCTCCTCTTCAGCGGCGTGACCAGCAGCAGTCTGCAGCGCGACGAACGGCGGCGCAGGCGCCGACGACGCACACGACAACTGCAGACAACGTTCTCAAGTGCGACGGCAGCAGACCAGCAGACGACGCACGCGAGAGACCGACGACCGATGACCGACACACGATGCACACGACTGCCGCACGCGACTGCCGCACGACGCACGTCGACGGCGACGGTAGTGCTCTGGCGCATTTTATTTTTTTTGTTTTGTCCATGGCAGACTGGCCTCTTAAACAAAGAAGGAAGAAAGGCATTTGAGAATTGTATTTTTCCTTTTGCTAACTGGTTCCACCTAACCCATAACCCATAATCAAATAGATTCAATCGCTTGCCCTGGGCTGAGGGCGTTTTCTTTTTTCTGTTTGACACCTGTTTTTGATGTGGGGTGCTTTTTTTTTTCCTTTTTCTATTTGACACCCTTTTTTATTTTTTACACCCGTTTTTTGTTTTTTTTTTTCAGTTATTTGAATGCAATCCATTGTTTTTTTTTAATGTTTTATTTATATTTATATGTATATTTTTATTATTTTTTTGTCCGCCATGACGTCCGCCATTTTCCGCTATGCCATCCGCCATATTTTTATGGTGGATTTTTGACTTTCCGCCATGAACCACCATCCGCCATTAACAACATTGGTCGGGTGACAGTGAGACAATTCAGCTTCCCAGCCAATTGTCTGTATCATTATGGATCTAAAACTGGCTCATCCTAATTTGGTAGAAGTTGGGAATTGTGACTCATAGGTGTGTCAATAGGCTTAGCATTTATATCACTGTTTTACTGTAATGTTGTGTGTCAAGGATGACCACACTAAGCCTTTATTTATAATGAGCAAATAGGATCAGTATTGATTACATATGATCAATCTAATAATTAATAATAAGGACTAAATCACTAATTACTATCCAATTTGATGGTTTTAGGGGTCAACGATGGCAGAGTTGGTGGATTGCACTCACTTGGTGTACTTGCCATCATAGGAATAGGATTGCATTCCTAAATGAAAGCTTTAATGGTCATAAATTGATGCAGGATGCATTATTCTTCTGCTGGACCTGGTTTAAAAACTTGGAAAGAGGATTTGATATCCCATTTCACTCGTGGTCTAGCAGATAGCAGTATTAGGGATGTTTTTTGTATTGAGAGGGGGGGGGGGGGGTGGTTGCCTAGCTAATAGACAGATCTTTGGTTCTCTAATACTTATTCTGTATATTGTATTAGCTAACCATAGGTCTGCTCTCGTTGATGCTAGGCTGTTTGTAAATCAGTACCACTTGTACTGCTTTCATTAATATATATAATATATCTACTTTTGCCGATAAAAAAATGTAATCTTAACACTCACCCGAAAGCTCGAGCATATACTGCACATGAATCGAGCTTGTTGCAAATGTGGTCAACCTAATAGAAACTAAAGGCGGTTCGTTGGAGACGCGTTACACGTCGTGTGTGTGAACTTCATGTGCCAGGGTCCTAAGTGGGGTCGCGTGCAGTGGTGTTTTGAGTTGGCTACGCATGTGGATGACATGGCGGTCTTCGGCGATGATGACAGGTATTGTTCACCCGTGAAAAAAGCAAAAAGATCCATTGGGGATGCCTTGAGGTGGAGGGAGAGAAGACCAGTATGACGCTGGCTGGAGATGCATCACGCGTCGGGTGCGTGAACTTCACGTGCTAGGGCCCTGGGTTGAGTCACATGCGGCGATGGTTTGAGTTGGCGGTTTTTGGCGATAGGCGACAATGGTTGAAGGTGAGCCCCGACGAAAAGGCGTTGGGAAGTCTGCCAAAAGAGGGCAAAGAAGCCATGATAAATGAAAACAAAAACACAACCTGAATAAAACCAAGTATGGAAAATAAGGCCCAACAAAAGACAGTCTCGGAATCGCTTGAATTTGACTGTGCTTTGTGTGCCTTAGTTTAGGGAGTTTGGCATCGGAAACAAACGCCGAAAATATGGCTGGACGCGCCACCACATGTCAGAACAGTGGGGGCGCTCAAATGCCGTTTGGCACGCAAAGGAGGGGCACATGAGAGAGCGTCAAAGCTCTGATGAGGTCTCCATGATGATCGTGTAGATGGTGATGCTGGTGATTGGGTCCCCAGATGAAAAATTCACCGAAGCTTCGGCGGCGATTGCCAGAAAAGGAGATAAATTGCTGGAAAGAGGGGCAGCGAGCATAAAAAGGAGAAAGTCCACTGGAATGTGGAAATAGGTCGTTGGAAGTAGGATGACTAGTAAAGAGGTCCATCGGGGACAATAGGTCCTCATTGGAACACGATTTTCGTTATTCCTCTCTCAAGAAGAACCTATACTCTAAGATACCATATAACAGTGTTTTACTGTAATGTTGTGTGTCAAGGATGATCACACTAAACCTTTATTCATAATGAGCAAATAGGATCAATCTAATAAGTAATAAGGACTAAATCACTAATTACTATCTAATCATAAATCATAAATAGCAGAATAATATGTAATCTTAACAGCATTCAACAGCAAGTTTTGTTCAAAATATCCATTGCATACTTCCTTTGGGAAATGGCAATACCACTCTTAGTTTGTGCTACTACCTCTATCCCCAAGAAAACAAAGTCTACCAAGATCTTTTGTTTCAAAATGGTGGTGCATGTGTTGCTTTAATTGGGTGATGGCATGGTGGTCACTACATGTAATAACAATGTTGTCAACATAAACAAACAAGTAGATATATCCTGCAGTGGAATGGCGATAAAAGATTGAGGCTTAATTGCGGATCCCCTATCTTGCCTTACTTACGGCCTCTTTCGGAGTTACTTGAATTGCAACCTCGAGGGTGGCGGTTTAGTCCCACATCGACTAGTGATATGGCCAAATTAAAGAATATAAGTGGGGGCAAGCCTCACTTTACTAGTCGGTTTTGTAGAGATGAGTTAGGCCTGTAACCCATATTCTAAGACAAACTTTAATCCAAACATGCACTGAGTTATCATCCTCGTTTCAAGACATGCCATTTACTTAAACACAGTACCGAATCTACCAACCATGTCTTGGGAGACTATTTGAGTCCATATTAGGATTTGTGAAGACTACATACTAATCCGGAAGACTCCCATTGAGCAACAAAGTTGTGAGGTTGTTCCATATAAACTTCTTCAAAGAGATCACCGTGATTCTTACTTAGATAAGCCAATTTGGTCCTTCAAAAGTTAAATCTTTTGTTTGGGCTTCTTTTATAAACCAGATTAATACCAATGATTTTACGTAAAATTTGAAGACCTCTAACTACATTGTCTCCTAATTATTGTGTTTTATACAGATGGATTTTTGTTAATGCTTCACATTTATTATTGCTTTGCTCATTAGTTTCCCATTGGAATAATTCGTTTGGTGTTGTCCACAACAATGTTGTTGGTGAAGATTGGGTTTTCCCCGAGGATCTCCAAAAGTTCTGGTTTGTTAATTATAGAGTTTTTGCACCAATTGGGTTGCTAAAAGGCTTTGGCATTATTCTCAATCTAGGGTTGTTTGGTGTACATAATTGGACAGAAATGCTAGAATTTTTATTGGTCAATTGTTTCCCTTAGAGGTCATTTGGAATTGAGTAGTTCATTTAGCTTCTTTATATGCCTTTTTTTGTGTCTGTGTGTGGGGGGATGTTCTCTCTGGTGGATCTACAAAGTGATTGATGTGCTGTGTTACATGTATGATGTTGGTGTTTTTTTCCCCTTCATTTAGTTTTTTCCTTTGGTAGGCTAGGTCTCCCAAGTTTTTTGTACTTGGAAGATTTATTTCCTTAACTTTTTAAAAATAAAAAATCCAAATATGTTTTCTTCTGAAGTTTGACAACTTGCAAGGCATCATTCTTCCTCCTATTCTCCTCAATCTAATAAAAAACTTGGAAGTGAAGACAAAGGAGATCCAATAGACACAAGTTGGTGCCAGAGATTAGTGAGCAAATCAATTTCTTTATCTCAAACCTGGCTAGGCATAGCCTTTGCAGTAAGTTTAGTAATGCAATTCATGTACTCACCACTTAAACACGTTGAGGCAATTTACAGGATTGAGGTATTTCAAAAGTGCTTCAGGTAGAAGATTATTTTTTAAGAAAACTGGGAGCAAGGTATTGAAGTGTGCACAGATGCAGACTGGGCTGGATCCATTATTGACCGAAGGTCAACATCTGGTTACTGTACTTGGAGAAGCAAAAAACAAAATGTTGCGGCTAGAAGTGGTGCATAGGCTGAATATAGAGCAATGACACAAGGAGTTTGTGAAATTCTATGGCATAAAAATAATTCTACAAGAGTTACAACTGCCTATTACTCTCTCCATGAAGCTGTATTGTAATAACAAAACTGCAATTATTTTATTCCAGAACCCAATTCAACATGACCAGACCAAGCATGTAGAAATTGACAGAAATTTTATAAAAGAGGTGGATGTAGGCCTAATTTGGATGCCATTTGTTCCTTCTTCACAGCAAGTAGTAGATGTTCTTATGAAAGGATTGTTTATACCTAATTTTGACTAATCTATAAGCAAGTTGGGCATGCTGGACTTCTACACACCAACTTGAGGGGGATGTTGACTTTTAATTTAAATTTACAATAAGGATTTTAGAAAATTCAGGAGGCTAAGATCAAGATCAGATTATTCAAATCTGATTGGATTTTATTCTCCATATTTTCTCCCTATCATATCCTTGTGTTTATTTTATAATCAGGGTGGTGTGGTTAAAACGTCTCGTAGTCATCTCTGCCTATATAATTCTTTTCCAATATGTATGTATGTATGCATGTATGTATGTATCATTGTCTAGCTATTGATTTTTATCCTATTACTTTTCTATCTTATTCATTTCTAATTACTTAAACATATAGCTGTAGCATCATTTTGATTTAAGATGGAAATTTGATACATTATTAAGTTGTCATTTATATCTGGCTGTTTGGAGCTTATGGTACCTAAAATTGTGAACTGATGCTCACCTTCTAATTTACAGTTGGTGGCTAGATTAACCAAGGAAATAGTTGAAACATACCAAATATGCAATCCACAGTTTAAATATTCTGAAGATCTAAATCCAAAAAGATTTTTGACCAGCCCATCTGTTGGAGTGCTTAATGATGGCTATGATAATGTAAACTCGGATCTTATTTTGACAGTGAATTTTGTGTTGATCCATTTAGAGAAAAATAAAAGGTTTGTGATCCATATTTCCTTCCTTTGTTTCATGTTGTCATTATATAATGAATACCAAAAGCTAAAATGTTGATTTTCAGTTGATACCACCTTACCCATCTGACAACCTAGTACCTCTTCATTAAACTTTGCATTTTGATGTGGTGCAGATATATTGTCAAAGATCTCCTTGGCCACGGGACATTTGGACAAGTGGCTAAATGCTGGGATTCAGATACCAACAGTTTTGTTGCCGTGAAGATCATTAAAAATCAACCTGCATACTATCAACAGGCGCTGGTTGAAGTAACTATTTTAACAACGGTAACCTCCTGTTGTTATTATTGAGATGCTTCTCATTTTCTTGGAAGTCCATGAGAAATTATTCATGTATACTCTTTGTCCTGCAGTTAAATAAGAAGTATGATCCCGAGGATAAGCATCACATTGTTCGTATATATGATTATTTTGTATATCAACGACATTTGTGCATTTGCTTTGAATTGCTGGACACAAACTTGTAAGTTCTGGACTTTTTTTTTTTCCATTTAGAATTTATCATTGAGAATGAGACTGCATTTAAAGCTTGAATGGTGTTCGCGTTCTACTGAACTAAAGATATTTGGTTGGTTTTGCAATGTTGCTATCCTAGATTTGTTATTTTCTCTCTTGTATATTTTAGTGTTGACATAGTGTAGTATACAGGTATGAGCTTATCAAGATGAATCATTTTAGGGGATTATCACTTGGTATTGTTCAGCTATTCTCTAAGCAGGTATGCCAATTCTTTGTATGACCTTTTGTTGGTTTTGTTTTCTTATCATAATCTATTTTCTTAAATTTGTTACAAGATTTTATACGGACTGGCTCTACTAAAAGAGGCTGGCATCATTCATTGTGATCTGAAGCCAGAAAACATTCTTTTATGTACGAGGTTGGTTTCTTACATGAAGGTGCTCATAAAGAACTGTATGCAGCAGCTATTTCTTAAGGATTTAATACCTCTAAACTGAGGGTGACGGATTCACTTTAGAGAGTAAAATGAAGGTTTATAGCTATTGATTAAAAAATCAACAGTTGAGATTTAAATAACTACATAATTTATTTTATATACATGAGTATGCATTTAATCACAATCTCAACAGTTACTTTTATAATCAATGGTTATAACTTTCTCTTTACTCTAAAGTGAGTCCCTCACCTTGGAGGAATCAAATCCTTTTCTTAAATTTGCAGGCTGCAGCTTTTTTATTTTGATGTATGATTTAATTATGTTTCACATGTAGCACTGTGAAGCCAGCAGAAATAAAAATCATTGACTTTGGATCAGCATGCATGGAAAACCGCACCGTTTACTCTTATATTCAGGTTTATGTTTACTGTAGAAAGTAGGATTTTATGATAATTCCTATTGTAATTATCATTGTCTGGTACCTAAACTTATTCTCTGTTTTTATTGCAGAGTCGATACTATAGATCACCTGAGGTTCTTCTTGGATGTCAGTATCCTAATTGATGAAATCAGTAGCTGATGCCTTTCTTTTCAAGCATTTTTTCTTTTTCATTATTTTATTGCTTTACCTTTCTGTTAGCTCATCATCTTTCTACATTGCAATATGTGTGGAATTAGCTTAGTATTCTTAATTAATTCGAATGTAAAAGTTGTGCTGCAGCAGGTGCAGCTATAGTTTGAGTTGCCTTGGCATAATATGTCATTAGACTGGGAAGGAATTGAAGTTTTTAAATAAGCTTTATCAAATCACAATTGAAGTTTCTACATTTACTTGTTGCTTGGTATTTTACTTTTATGACTTAGTTGCGGAGAATTGTTGAAGAAAACTTAAAATTTTAGATCAGCTGGAACTATTATCCATCATCTTGTGCCATGTTTTTCTTCCATTTGTTTGGGGTGCAGGGATTGAATTTGGTTGATTCTCTGAAACCTTGGCTTTCTTTATAACCTTTTTAATGTTTCAATCTTGCTAAGATTGTATGACAGGTTTGTTATAGTCACATTTGGACATGGTTTTCAATATCCTCATACTTCTTTACGAATGAAATAATTCAAATACATATAGGATACTTAAGAGCACAGAGATGTCTCACATTCTGAATGTGTGTATTCTTCAGAAGTTTTGTTTCCTTTTTAAATAATTTATTTTCAGGTTATTTTTATGTACTTGCTTCATCATTCCTTAGCTCTTATTAGATACACAACAGCTATTGATATGTGGTCCTTTGGGTGCATAGTGGCAGAATTGTTTCTTGGATTACCATTATTCCCTGGGGCTTCAGAATTTGATCTTTTGAAACGGATGATTGAAATTCTTGGGTATGCCACTCTCTCTCAAGGAGGAAACATTTTAATTATGTTGCTATACAATTTATATAGCAAAAAATGTGATATCACCTTGAAGATATTTCTTTCTTTATCCCTCTAATTTATACTTTTCATGTTAGCCTAGAGAAAATTTGTCAAAGGAATTTAAGTATCCATTTTCATATAACGGGATGAAGAAGTTCCCTTGAGCAGAGCACCACATACTAGCTAAATAAATAACCCTTTCCCAAATGTTGACTTGAGATGAATAAGTTCCCTTGTAAATTATAGCATTCTATTACAAACAAAGGCAACAGAAAACAAGAAAGACAGAGCACTGCCATAGGATCTTAGCTTCTTTACAAAAGCTGAAACCTCAAAATTTAATAAGGAGAAACTGGTGTAGGTCCTTAGGGCAGCTCAATTCTAATAAAAAATCCCGATATCTTATTCCGAAGAAAATTCTCAGCAGTTCAATGCATATTAATAGAGTTTGAGAGAGATTGAGAGTGAGGAAGATATTATTATTCAACCCAAGTCTTGAATCATTACATGCTCAGTTTATATAGAGCTTAACTAACAGAATGGTAGTTAGTTAGTTAGTTACTACAGCTGTCTACAGCTGTAATGACAGCTGTCAACAGTTGTACTAATGAAAGAAAAATAAACCCATCAGAGTAGGTATACTCTAATACATAAAAAGATGAGTGGATCATCTGTGACTGAGTAGACATGAGATAGGGCTAGAGAGCTGATAGAGATCATGGAACTCACATTCGGCACCAATCATCCATCCTGCACTCTGGTCATACAAATATGTAGATTCCTTAGTGAAATATATAACACAATCAAGGAAGCAAGCCAAAAGATTAACGGAAAGCAAATTAAATGGGGAACTCATAACATAAAGAATAGAGCCAACAAATGAAAGTGAGAGGGTGGGTGGTACGAACTCCATGGGATTGTGTTATGTAACTTTTAGCTATGTTGATTGAAGATAAATCACCAGAGGTAGAAATGGAGGAGAATAGAGAATTGTTGATGTGATCAGTGGCACCTGAGTCCAAGACCAAAGTAATTGGGTATGGCGATTGGGAGACGCGAGCCAAGGAATTAATAGTGTGTGGCAGAGGCAATGGTACTAGAGGAATGGTACTAGATAGACTGCCCACTAGAGGAAATCTCCTTCGAAGAAATGTGCAGATGCAGGACACTTCTTGCCCTCTGTGTGGGAATGCTCAAGAGGAGGTGGATCACTTGTTCTTCAATTGTGAAATGACCATAGGGCTGTGGTGGGAATCTATGAGCTGGAATCAGATGGTTGGCCCCATTGCATCATCTCCAGCAGCACACTTTATTCAATTCTGTGAGGGCTATGCAGTAGGGCAAAATCAATCTCGTCGATATGGATGGTGGGTAGCTCTGACTAACTCTATATGGAAGCATAGAAATCAGCTGGTTTTCGAGGGTAATCACTTTCAACCATCTAAAGTGATGGAGGATGCTTTATTCCTCAATTGGTCATGGCTAAAGACCAGAGAGAAACATTTCAGTATTTCTTTCAACCAATGGTCTTCTAACCTTGTGGTTTATTTTAGTTGATATGGGCTGGGTATATTGTATATCTGTATTGGGTTGGATATTTTATCCTTTGTAGTGATTTATGGAGGGTTTGTTTTGGTTGGGAGGCGACACTCTTAGTGTCATGTAATTACGTGTAATTCTTCAGTACTTCTGGTACTGATCTGATATTATTAATAATATATATATCTATGTTTGCCTTCCAAAAAAAAAAAAAAGAGGAATGGTGTCCCATAAAAACCATAGAAAGTCAAAATAGGCAGTCAAGAGTGGCTTTGGAGGGTTCGAGGACAAAACAGATTTTGAGGTAGGACCTGTGCAACATTCTTAGTGTGAAGAGTTTGACAATGTAGAGGCCAACACTTGTCAAAGGTATGGCTCAACTGGTGGCAATGGTCTTACTTGGGTCATAATTTCCCAAGCTTACTACTTATGGAGGAGGAGGAATATCTGACTTAGAGGGCTGCTTGGTCAGAACCCCGAGTAAAGTGTGTTAAGAGTTATTGTAATAAAAGTCATTAGGGTTTAGTCTTGAGTATATGGGCTTGGACCACATGGTCTTATGTATTACTCTCTTAACAACTCTCTTAACAACATAGGTAACCCAACAATGGATCTATGATAGACTCTAATACCATCTTTTAGAATATGGTCTTAGGGTTTAACTCAACTTCACAAAACCAACTTGTAAGGTGAGTGAGGACTGTCCAAATCTTATTAGCACTACTTAGAGCATATTTCTAGAAGGTGTGGGACTAAACACACCGCTTCACATTGAATACAATGAAGGTGCTATAGGCTGCAATTAAGGCCCAAATAGGCCGCAATTGAGGTGAGATAGGAGTGATTGTAAATAAGGAAGATTTCCAACACCAATTGACAAGTGACATGAGCGTGAAAAAAACTTATGCATCGATGGCTGAACAGTGGATTTGATGTTGTTGCAGAGTTGGGTATCGATCTTAGTTCACCTGGTATAGGAGTGCTCTGCAGCTGATGCAGTCAACCATGGCAGTGAGGTGAGCAGTTTAATCCTACCAGATAAGCCACAAGTTAATATTTGAGGCCCAAATATCATAGTTTCTATTATCCAACTTGTTGGTTGACTTGGCCTTTAGCAGGTCCTTAGAACCATTAGAGGGGAAATTCCAGCCATGTGTCATAAATACAAGGATTTGTAGTTACCCTAATTAATGTAATTACACAATGAATAATGTGGCCCATTTACATTGTTTCTAACGTGTTATTTGTGTATTCTCCTAAAGCATAAAAGTCAAAATTAGCCTTCTCTCCTGAACTCTGTCAATAAGGTTAAGACTGAAGGTGTAGAGAAGTCATTTTTCTCTAGGAATCAGAACTAGGCTTTGAATTTGAAAGTCTCACAGTGACGAATACAAGGGGAATGAAACAACTCTATTATATCTTCCATCTTCTCCCCATGCTTCAGGATCTACCCTTGCTGCCTGCCCCCCACCCCAAGCCCCATCCTTATTCCGGTTCCTTTCTGGTTGCACTTTAGATTTCAATCCAGTCAATGATGGTGATGGTCATTGGTATCACAATGGAATATGCTTCGATGCTTGTGCTGTTGATCTCAACTTGTTTGATTTGTGTGTCATCAATTAGGGTTGGCAGATGCTCATTTCATTTTGTCTTTGTCCCTGATTTTTTTTTTAATAATACGTGACTCATTTGTTTCACTAAAAACTGGCAAGTCACTGGTTTTGCAAACATTTGGCAGCATCAGACCAGTCAGTACTGGTTCTGAGGCACATCTGATAATTGTGTTGTTTGGACTAGTTGGTTGACTGGTTTGCTAGTTCACCAGTCAAACTGCCCGGTCTGAGGTGAGTTTCACACCAATGTTTGTATGCCCAAAATAAGTCCCGAATTAGACACTGGGTGACTATTTTAAACCGATGCTGTGGATTCCATCAATGACATCACATGGTGTTTCTTACTTTCTCCCACCCCAGAAGTCTTTTAACATCTTAGATTCTTCTGTCTCTTTCTTAGACAGAAATGAACCCCTTGTTCGGAAGGAGGGAAATAGGATGGGGAGTGAGGATGTAATTAATTTGTGAAATTTGGAGGAGAAATAAGCTGGAAATAATTTTAAAAATCCCACTGTACTATTTCCACTCATTTTTCTATCTCTCTGCTCATCTCTTCTCTATTTTTCTTCAACCGAAATACCTTTAATTTTCACTTTGTTTCTTACATATTTCCACCCATTCTTTTTATTTTCATTCACCCTATTTTTCTCCTCTCTACCAAACAGGGCTGAAGGGTAGGTTTTAGATTTTGAATATGAAACAAAAATATTAGATGTAGCTCTCGTATGGTTGTATGCAAGTTAGTTGGTTTTGTTTTGTTTTTTTTTACTACTTTGATTAATATTATAGATGTTGTGAATATATTGTAGAGGACAACCACCTGATTATGTACTAAGGGATGCCAAAAACACAAGTAAATTCTTTAAGTGTATCGGGAGTCTCCAGAACATAGATAATAGTGAGAGTTCCAAAAATGGAAGAAGTGTTTATCAAGCATTGACAGTGGAGGAATATGAAGCTGTAAGTTTTATATGTTTGTTTTTTCTGTAGGATCTTTCTCCAAAATGAACAATGTGGCATCTCTTCAAATCCTTTTCTCTTTTTTGGTTCCTTTTTTGAATATTGCATTTTTATTATCATATCTCTGGTTCCTGTTCAGAGAGAATTGAAGAAGCCATCAATTGGAAAAGAGTATTTTAATCATATGAACCTTGAAGCAATTGTTACAAATTATCCCTACAGAAAAAACCTACCTAAAGAAGATATTCTCAAAGGTTAGCTTCCCAAGAATGCTGGAAATTTCTGCTCAACTTGATTTTGCTTTTTTTTTTTTTTTTCTGTGCATGTGTGCATGTTTTATTTCACTTATTCAACTTGATTGAACTAATGAATGCTATATATTGAACTTGTAATAGAAAGTCAAATACGACTGGCTCTTATTGATTTTTTGAAAGGACTTGTTGAATTCGATCCTGCAAAACGCTGG
The DNA here is from genome assembly GCF_000004515.6 of Glycine max. NCBI lineage: Eukaryota > Viridiplantae > Streptophyta > Magnoliopsida > Fabales > Fabaceae > Glycine > Glycine max. The sequence goes on from NC_038244.2 coordinate 32,674,841, forward strand.
TCACCCTTTCAGGTAATTGACTTTGTCTTATTGCCCACATTGGCCCATCTTTCAAACTAAATTTGACTTGGTTTAATGCAAAATTTAAGCTGTAAGTACTTAAAATGGTAGTTTGGGTTTCTTGCAGGCTTCAAAACACCCTTTTGTAACTGGGGAACCTTTTACACACCCTTACAAGCCTCCTCCTGAGACTCCTCATATGGTAAGTAACTCTCAATTTTAAAGCATATATATTTTTATGTTTGGGTTAAACTGTTATTGACAGTCCTTTTAATTATTCTTTGAATGCTTCACTACTCATGCAAAAATAATACTATTTGGGTACCTTGTTTTAGATGTTTAGTTAATTAATGATTCATATGACAAATGTATCATGGAGATTAAACTAGAGAAGATAACTCTGAATTCTGAAATGATTTAGATTTACTAAGGATGCATGGCAAGGGCTGTAGTTGAACATATGCCTTCTTATAGCGATAAATGCAATATGGAAATTAAAATTGTGTAATTAGGATTCATGTGGATGCGTATTTGGTGAGCTCCCATCTCTAATTCATCCAGAAAACCCTGCTTCCCTTTTGTTTATTTTGGAACAAGCTAAAAGACATCGAAATAGGTTGAAATGGACTATTTTAGTCAATTTCCATTTTCTTTACGGCAGAACAACTTTGTTTTGGCTGGCATAAGTCATAAGCGAGGCCTTTCTAAGGGGGAGCTAGGAGGCCACAAGGGTAGAGTGATGTTCAAGAGCTTGTTGGATCAGACTCATCAGAGCATGTTTCTGCTTTTGCCTCTGATTCTGCAATTTTCATTCCACTATCTCTCTGTCCCCACTAGATTCTTCTCCAGGGGAATATGTGCTATTTTGCAAGTATCATACTATTAGCTATCTGTACTATCAAACATGGTTATTAGTATCACATGATTCGTGATACGATTGGTGCGATACGATGTAATTCTTCAGCTTGGCAATACAAATTGTGGGTTTATAGTTTTTGTGCCTGAATCACACGAGTCGTGTGAATCGCAAACGAGTTGGTGAATTGCATCTTGCATGCAAATTGTGCGATTCTTACACAACGGGTCATGACGCCTTGCAGTCCAAATGCCATCGCGTCACACTTCGCTATCACAGCTATATCGGCGATTTTTGAAGCCAGAATTGTGAAAAATGACCGTCGGAGCAAGCAAATCGCACTGCAGATCTACAGCTTCGTATGCTAGCTGCTAGTGGCTCAAGAAGATAGATGACCCACAAACCTCAACCTAAACGACAATGTTCTGTGTTTTTTTTATGTAGGAAACTTTTGTATTTTAGTTCCAAGACAAGCACCATCAAGTTTAGCCTTTGGGCCATCAGTTATCTATTGAACACTTTTATTCTTTTATTCTATTGGACCCTTTTATTCATACAAGACTTTCTAGTCTCAACATGCCACCCCTGCTTCTATGTCTCCGATGAGTTTTCCGGTGAAACCACCATCATCAGGATCGGAATCTTCCAATGTATCTATCCCCAAAGTTACAGCCTCGACCTCCCATTCAGACTCCCACACACTGATTTTTGCCATGCCAAACAGCTTCTGCACTAGACACTTTCCGGTGTGTCCAGCCGTCGTTCTGGCAGCACTTTCAGCCCGGTGGTCACCCCTACCAGTCATTCCTACCCTTGAAATGTCACATCCATCCGAGCCCATTTGTGGGTACTTCCTTTGTAAATTGGGGTTTCAGTACTTGTTTGGTTTGTGTTTTGTCACTGTTTGCCTTTGTTTTCTTGTTCGACAATGCTTTCCATTGCCCTATCTTTGTCCCATATGCTAGTTTAAATAATTTTAGGCCCTGTTTGGGGTAGTTTTTAGTTGAGTTTCGAAATTTTTAAAAATAACCAGTTTTTAGTTTTAGTTTAATAGTTTCAAAAAAAAAAATTAAACTAATTTTTAAAATATGATTAGTTTCAAAATAAACTCATTTTGAAAGTCCCATATTGTATTAAAATTAGTTTAAGAGTGCTTTTGTATGGTGGTGACAACAATGGTGTTGGTGATGTCAACCATGGTAGTCAAAATCGAGATTTTATTCAAGATCGGAAAGGGGAGTATGGATTGTAAATCGGGGGATCGTAACACGGATCGTAAGATCCTACAAAATTTATGAAATTTCATGTATATGCACATATAATCAGAATATGACACTTGAAAGACATAATTAAACATCATAAGCAAAAAAGAGATGAGAGTGAGTGCTGAAACTGAAAAAGAAAAGAGGGAATTGGGACATTGAGTGAAAGAGAACATGAGTATTAGGAATAAGATCAACAACTTATATTGTTTCTTGTTAATTGCATTCATTTGTAATTAAGAGAGTCATTTTTGTGGAGTATAAGAGAGAATCAGTGATTTAGTTGGGTGGTAAATGGGGCAATGTAATTTTTGTTTTAGGGTTTTTTGGGGCATGGTAAATTTTCAGTCAAAGGAAAAAGGGGCGCAGTTAGTTAAGGGGAAAAGGGGGCGGTTAATTTTTACAACAAAGAGAAGGAGAAAGGTGTGGACTAGGGTTTTTTGGGCCGCGGGTTATTATACCAGTTCACAAACCCAACCTGCAAAAAGTCAAACACCAACTCGCACAAAAGCATCGTGCCCCATTGAGCAGCGATCTTCAACGGTGATCCTAGATGATCTGTGAAATTGCGATTCTCACCACACGGAGACTCGGAGATGGCGAAGAAGATTGTAAACTCATATGATGATGTTATGCATCAGATTACGATTTTGACTACCATGATGTCAACAGTAGCGGTGACGAAGAGATACCAATGATGGTCGTGTTGGTAGTGGCGGTGGTGGTGGCGGCGGCGGCAGCGATGCCAATGGTGGTGGCAGTGACAAAGGTGGTATTAGTGGTGGTAGTAGCAATGTCGGTGTCGATGGTGGTCGATGGTGGTGGTGGCAACAAGTGTTGGCGGTGCGGTGTTGGTGGTGGTTGTGGTGACAGTGATAGAGGTGGTATTGTTGGTAGTAGTGGTGGTGGTGGTGCCAGTGACGATGGTGCATGGTGGCAATGACAATGGTGGTCATGGCAGTGGCAACTAGTAATGATGCTGACAACAATGGTAGAGTCGGTGATGGTGTTGGTGGTGTGGTGGTGGCAGCAAAATGTGTCATTGTCAAATGTGGGAAATGTGTGTATGTTTTTTTAAACTAAATCAAATTCACAAAAAAAAATTTCTTGGTTTTGAAAATGAGTGTAAAAGTGTTTCGAAAATGATTTAAAAACCATTTAAGCTTCATTTTTGCCTAACACGTTTTGTTTTGAAAATTGCATTTGAAAACTGAAAACTAATAATAGTGATTTATAGGCACATAATCTTTGATTTAGAGGATATAGAATATTTCTCAGTGACTTCTCTCACTTTATGATGATTTCGTCTCTTGAATAATTGAGTCTCCACACTTTGTTTGAAGCTTCCAAATCTTGGTATTAAGAAGAGCGGAACTTGCTTTGGATTTACTTAAGCTGGTGGGTATTCTAGCTCTCTCTTCCTAGCAATATTCCTTGATTTCACCAAGATCCCTGAGTTGTCTTCAAAATATTGGTTTGAAGCTTCCAAATGATGGTTTTAAGAAAGTTGGAACTTGCTTTTCTTAGTCTGATGAATAGCTGTCTCTTTCTAGCAATATTATCCCCAACTTCACCAACATCCTTGAGTTGTCCTTCAAACATTTTTTTGCTGGAACTCCATTTCTGTTATGTTTTTTATTTATTATTGGGAATAAATTTTCTTGTTTTTTTTTTTTTTTTTTTTTGATCAGCAAAATATGATATGTATATAAATATAAGAGTACCAGGGGTACTATAATTACAAAGTTTTAGAGAAATCCTAGTGGATCCTCATGTCAAGTTACTTTCAGATTGATATGAACCACCCTATATAAAAGAATACATCATCAAAGCCCCATGGCTTGTGAGCCCTCCTAAAATACTGCCCCCACAGCTAGTGAACCCTCCTAATCTGCTGAAAAACATATTGGTAAGTTGGTAGACCAATAGTTGAAGTGCATAGTGAAGTCTTTCTCTGATGCTCGAAGCCAAGACCAAAGTAAAAACAGAGCATCATCCATCAGCTTAGTAGCATTGAATGGTTCGTTCGAGAATAGGATCCTATTTCTGTGTTGCCACATTGACCACGTTAAGGCTACCCACCAGCACTTCCACCTATTGTTTCTTTTCCCACCATTCATACCATTTTGGTGCTGCAGAAAATGGTACCTAGGGATTATGGGGAATGCCCCAACTATTCCAGTCCACGCTAAGGATTCCCACCATAAGGCTAGAGATTTGGTGCAATTGAAAAAGAGATGGGCTGCATCCTCCTGCTGAATTCTGCAAAACGGGCATGTGCTGTCATTTATCTCTATTTGCCTCCTTCTCAAATTAGACTTAGTCGGCAATCGATCTTTGATGAGTCTCCAAGCAAAAATTGCAGCTTTGGATGGGATTTTTAATTTCCAAAGGTTCTGCAGTGCTTCATCCGGATTTGCTCCCACTGATCTTTCTTGTAACATGTTATATGCACTCCTTGTAGAGTAGCAACCATTAGGCTCTGCTTCCCACTTCCAACAATCTGCTATATGTCGCTGGATTGTAATCTGAGAAATTTCTTCCAAAAAACCTGCAGCAGATGCGATTTCATTATCGAACAAAGACCTTCTCCATGAGAGGTTCCATTCCCATGAGGAGTCATTGAAACTTCCCACCTGCTGAATGAGTTTATGCTGCTGAAGGGATATCCTATACAGCCTTGGGTATTTCATCTTTAGAGCCTCTCCGTGTCCAGCCCATGAGTCCTCCCAGAATTTGATTTTGTCCCCGCATCCCACCCTCCAAGTAGTGCCCTCTTGGAGGATAGAATTCATCTGTTGGTCATGTGTAACCTCCATTAAGTCTTTCCACCAACCTGACTCATTATTCCTTCTACTGCCTTCCACCAATGATCTCCATCCACCATACTTGGAGTCCAGTATCTTGGACCATAACCTGTTACTTTGCTAAAGCATCTCCCATCTCCATTTTCCAAGTAGTGCCTTGTTGAAAGCCCTTATATCTTTTATACCGAGGCCCCCTCTATCCTTTGGAAGGCAAACTGTTTTCCAGTTCACCCATGGTATTTTTCGCTGCTCCGAGCCACCTCCCCATAAGAAATTACGCTGGATTCGGATCAGTTTCTCTGCTACCTTTGCGGGCAACCTGAAAAAAGAGAGAAAATAGATGGGGATGGAGGATAATGTGGAATGAATGAGGGTCACTCTCCCCCCAAAAGATAAGTGCCTTTGTTTCCATCTTGCTATTTTGCTCTCACACTTCCTAATAACCGGATCCCACAGCTGACCACGCCTTGGGTTTGCCCCAACGGGAATGCCCAAATATGTGAACGGTAGCGACAAAATCCTGCAGTTCAAGAATTCAGCAGCTTCTCTAACCCACTGATCGGATTTGCCCACTGCACCAAAGTAGCTCTTTGCAAAATTTATCTTAAGACCAGAAACTAATTCAAATCCCCTTAATATTGTCTTTATAACCTTGACATTTTGCATGGTAGGCTCCCCAAAAAATACAGTATCGTCGGCGTATTGAAGTATGCTAACAGGTATGCTGTCTTTGCCAACCAAGAATTCAGAGAAGAGCTTTTCATTTACTGCTTTTCTCATAATACCAGTTAGACCTTCCGCGACGATGTTGAAAAGCAAAGGTGCTAAAGGGTCTCCCTGCCTCAGACCTCTGTAAGGAATAAATTCTGCAGTGGGGCTCCCATTTACAAGTACCGATACCGAGGCAGATTTGAGGCACGCTTGGATCCAGCAAATCCATTTCTTGCAGAACCCCATTCTGGACATCATATAGCTTAGAAAATCCCAGGATAACACGTCATAAGCTCTCTCAAAATCCACTTTGAACATCAAACATGGCTTTTGCCCCTTTTTTGCTTCCTCCAACACATCATTTGCAATGATAACACTATGTAGCAGCTGTCTGCCATCTATGAAGGCAGATTGTCTCTCATCAATGATGGTTGGCAAGACTTTCTTCAACCTACTTGATAAGAGCTTGGCCACAATCTTGTATGTGCATCCGATAAGCAAAATAGGTCTGAAGTCATTGAGTGTTTGGGGATCAGGAACCTTAGGAAGTAAGGTGATGAAGGATGCATTGCTTCCCTTAGGGAAAATCCCACTTGCATGGAATTCATGAAGGAAGCGAATAATGTCAGTCTTTAGCAGCGGCCAAAATTGCTTAATAAACTTAAAATTTAGGCCATCGGGGCCTGGACTTTTCTCACTTCCGCAATCCCAAACTGCCCTCCTTATTTCCTCCTCGTAAAAATTACCCACCAACATCTGATTTTGCTGCTGGCCAATGTTACAGAAGGATATCCCATTCAGCTGTGGCCTGCACTGCATAGGTTCTGAAAATCTCTGCTGGAAAAACCTGTGCACCTCTTCTTTCACTTTTAATGGTTCATCAACCCATGAGCCGTCAATGAGCACCCCATTCACAGCGTTGTATCTGCGGTTAGAATTGAGCATCAAGTGGAAATAACGGGAGTTGCAATCTCCTTCTTTGATCCACTTAGACCTTGCTTTTTGCCTCATTAATGACTCGTGTGATTTGGCTGCTTCCCATAGCTGCTGCTGAATCATTTTCCTTTTCAGGTTTTCTTGAGTGGATAATACCCTATCAGCAGTTTCGGATTCCAGTTTGCACAACTCCTCTTGTAGAATTTGAACCTTCTTGTATGTGTCTCCGAACTTCTCCTTGTTCCATGTCTTCAGCCTCTCTTTAAGACTTTTAAACTTCTCTTTTAAGACGAAACCACCCCACCCCCTTATATGTGTCTGAGACCAGCATTCATTTACTGTCTGCACGAAGGACTTATCCTTGAGCCAACAGTCCAGGATTCGGAATGGTTTGGGACCCCAATCCACGTTTTTGGAACTGAATAGAACAGGGCAGTGATCAGAAAAGTCCCTGTCCAGAGTAAATTGTGTGCTAGTTGGCCATTTTGTGAACCATTCAGTAGAAATAAAAGCTCTGTCCAACTTGCTTTTTGCGGTTCCGTTCGGCCTATACCACGGATATTTTCTTCCCGCACATGGTGGCTCCTCAACTTCCATATCCCCCAACCAGTCATTGAATTCTGTAATAAGTCTATCATCCGTCCCTTGCTGAGATACTCCCACTCTCTCAGATGGACTTCTAATGCTGTTGAAGTCACCCACTAGGCACCATAATCCATTTGGGTTCAGACTTTTGTGCAGTTTAAGAGATTCCCAGAGTTCCCTCTTATTCTGAATTTCGCATGGGGCATACAGATTAATTATGTGGACTCTTTGGGCTTCATTGATCCATACTCCATCCAACAAGATGAACCCCCTTCCTGATATCTTACTTTCCAATTTGAATCTTTTGTCATTCCATACACATAATAAACCACCTGCTGTATTTTCTGCAGGAAGCGCTTCCCAACACACATCGTCATCTCCCCAAAGGATTTGACACGTTTTTTTGTCAACTTGCTCCCTTTTCGTCTCCTGGAGACAGAGAAGGTCTACTTTATGCTTCCTCACCAGCCTCCGGATAGCGCTCCATTTGACTCCCCTCCCCAGCCCTCGTACATTGTAAGAGAGAATATTCATGAGGCCCCTAACCTATTACCCAACTTCTCTGCCTCTTTCAAATCTCTATCCTCCATATCGCTAAAACTTTTGATAAAACTGTGGTGATCCATGTCGCAGGTAATCCCCAGCTGCTTCGCCATGTTCCAGTGGTCCTCTGCCTCCATAAGAAACACTGTGGAGTCCACGTTGTCAGTTGGTAGAGCGTCTTTGACCATATGATCTGGAGGGGCGTCGAGATTTTCGCACAGGGGTTGAGGAGGGCGTATGTTAGTCTCATGATAATTGTCAAAAGCTACTTTGGGCTGTTGTTGAATATTGGTGTCATTGTCTCCAGCCTTTAGCTTCACAATTTCGCTATTGTGGGCCTTTTTCTTTCTGCACCATCTCCCTCTGGAGTACACCTTCCAACCCAGGGGGGATTCAGCCTTCAATTCAGTGGTGAATTTGTAGGGGTGGGGTGTATTTTCTGCGTTAGTGCTATCCGGCAGGCCCATTTCTGTGAGCCCATTGTTAGCGTCACAAGATGCAGGGGGGGGAGTAGTGTTGGTAATTTCTATCAGCTGAAGGGGCTCGGGATTTTTAATTAATTCTTTTCTTGGGCTAGAAACGAAGGTTACGGCTTTTGTTGGTGGGGTGTTATTATTAGGGCCCGAAATAACAGGCCCATCTCCAACCACTCTATTAAAATTGTCCCCGTTACTATCTTCGGAACATTGAGCATGTCTACGGGTGCCATCAGTGATTGTGTTGTCGCCTTCCTGAGCTGCCAGCTGTGGGTCACTGCAGTCTCCACCTTGATACTGGAGTTGGTACCTTGCATGGTCTACGATGCCAGAAAGCTGGGGTTCATGTGTCGTGGGCTGCTCCACCATATCCCCTTGACCCGTCTCATTCCCTGCACTGGTATATGCCACTTTGTCGCAAACATCCTCTGACCCCAGGATTGGGAAATCATCTGTCACCTTCCTTTTTTGAGCCTCCACGCCTGCCTCATCTGAAAAGCTGATCTTGGGTAATATCCTCGTACCTCGGTTAATACCCGCGGGTCCAACATCAGTGATCGGACCTTTGGGTAATGTTGCGCCGGTTAGAGGTGTCCTTGCGGAGGTGTTTCCCCCACCAGAACTGCCGCCGTCAATCCCTGCCGGTGTGATGACGGTGTCCGAACCACTAGCGGGGTTCGGAATGAGCCAGTCGTCGTCGCCGTCAAAAGACGAGATTTCCTCCGATGAGCCGGGGCTGCTGCGGCTGTGACATGCACATTTTCTGATATCGTTCGACGTCTCTTCGACGATATGTACCTGGTGTGTTTCGCCGCCGATATTAAGGTTCACCAGGTGCTGGATGGTAGGCTTCCATGGGGTCCTGATTAGTACTCTCGCCCGATCCAACCTTCGGCGCTCCTCCGCATCATCATCAACGTCCACCAAGTCACCTATCGCGGATACGATCTTGCGGATGTTTTCGATATCCCAAGCTACTATTGGGATTCCCCAACACCTGGCCCAAATTAACCTGCAGCCCGTTCTAATGTTTGAGTTCCATTTCTCCATTGAATAGAACGGCGTCGTCCCGAACTGATTTTCTTCCTTGACCAATTCTGCTGCCCTACTATCAGTGAGCCTGAGGAGTAGGGTCATATCGTCCCCGAGATACTTGGGCACGACGTCTGTACCCAGTTCCCAGGAAATGTCTTCCTCTAGTGTAAGGAAGCTCGAAATGTCCTTCAAACGACCCACCCACGCGTCAGAATACCACTGTTTGGGTCCCGCCAGTAAGTCGATATGTGCAGAAGACTGCGACCATGCTTGTTTGGGGCTTACACTCACCACGTTTCGCCTCTGCACAGCGTTACGCGGGTCACTTAGGAGAACCTTCGCATACGACGGCGTTGGTACCCTTTGCTGAGGGTGTGGATGGTGGGTTGTTAACGTTGCACCGTTGCCTACCATCCTCTGAGGATAGAGTCCTGTGTTGCTCCGTGTTTGTCCCCCTGTTTGTCTCACATATTTGGGAACGTTAACGTACAACTTCAAACCTCCTACAACGATTTTATCAAGCTGACTTTCTAATCGTCGTACGTCAAAGACCCCCCTGAACCTCACAAATCCGAATCTCCTCCCCATTTTGTTTCTTTGTTTGGAGATAAAGATCTCCCTTACGTCCCCCCATCTTTTGAAATGAGCCCATAGGTCCCTCTCCGTTACACTTTCCGAGAACCTCGTGAAATAAAATGTTGAGATGTCTGATCTCTCCCTCCAATTGGCTTTTGCATGGTGGAGTTGTTGTTTCTCAGGCATGTTGCCGGCGTAGCATTGCCGGGGATCCGGCCTAACCCTTTCGTGCCTCCTCTCATTTCTGGACCTAACCTTTACCCACTGGTTATCACTCTCACTCTCGCTCACTCTCACATCATCTCTCTCCTTCTCTCTCTCTCTCATCTCTCACTTTCGCCCAATCTCTTTATTTTTTGGGAATAAATTTTCTTGTAACAAGTTGATTGCTTCGTAAGCTTCAGCTTGAGGGGGATTGTTGAAAATCATAATTAATATTCTGATTCTAGTATTAATTACAGTTTATAGGGATATTATCTTTGATTTGGAGGAAACAGAATATTCTCTATTTATGTATAATTAATGTAATTATCCTATATAAGCACGCCTGCTGTGTAATCCAACATACGGTTTTCACACAAGTTTCCCTCAGTTTTTTCCTATTTTACATTATTAATAAATAAAGAATATTATATTCTGGTTCTCCACAATAACTATGATGATCAAAATTTATAAAAAGATATTTGTGATCTTAAGAAACAAATTGTTTTTGCCTATATCATAATCAGTTTTGGCTAACTGTAACGGTAAAAGCATCATTGCTAGAACTCAAAACAAGTATTGACTCTATACAATAGCTTACAGTTCAAATTTCAAAGGCATCATTACTAAATTACTATCTTATGCTAATTGTATCATACTATCATTCTCCTCTCTTCCGTTATCATCTTCAGAAAAAACACAACTTCTAAGTTTGGTTCATTAAGAGACAACTCAGCCAATTCGACAAGTCCAGCACCATCATCAAGTGGATCATGCATATCCACGAATGTCCCATAGTATTGTCTCTCCTTTTTTATACAATTATACCCCTCATCTTTTCTAGACAAAAGTTGAAGGTTGGACTGCATATAAACCATTATTCAGCCCTTTTTGGATCTGTTTTGTTTCCCTTCAAAGAATGAACAAATGAGTATGAACTCCAATTCCTCTCACAGCATGAGGAAGAACATGGCTGCCCAAAATTTTTTAAGGCAAGCTTTTCAAATACTATTGAAATACATATTGGGAAGTATCCAATTCGTTGCAGTGTTGATTGAAGCCCGATTCTCAAAAGTATTTTATTGACCCTTCATTTCATAAAGTAATCTTTCTACCCAGATCATTTCATCAAGGTGGAATGTCGACATTAATGATGTCAGATGCCCATTTTGCAGAAGTCATGATGAGGACGAGGCTCATTTATCCTTTACCTGTGCTAAAATCTTGCCGCTATGGTGGGAATTGCGATCTTGGGTAAATGTAGTGGGTGCTTTCTCGAAAAATCCAAAACAGCATTTCCTTCAACACTCATACTGCAATCTTGGCTCAGCGGTGGCAGACTTGATGGATTGCTTTGACATGGTGTATTTGGCATCATAGGAATAGGATTGTCTTCCAAAATGAAAGTTTCAACAGTCATAAAGTGATGGAGGATGCTCTATTTTATTGTTGGACCTGGCTTAAACATTTGGAGAAAGGATTTGACATCCTGTTTCATTCTTGGTCCAGTAACATTAGGATAGTTTTTTGTTTCTGGGGGGAGATAGCTTATAGAATCTTATTACGACTGGTTGGGTACGTAGCGGTTAGCCAGATCTTTGGTTTCCTAATTCATGTTGGTTAGCATGTATTAGGTCACCATAGTTCTGCACCTTGCAAATGCTAGGATGTATGTACAACAGTACCGATTGTACTGATTTTTAATATTCTATATAATATATATATATATATACAAAAATAAATAAAAACATATGCAATGTGTCAGTGTTTGGAGTTCAGCTTCAGCACTGCTGCAAGCTATGACCAATTGCTTCTTGTTTCTTCAAGTTACCAGATTTTCCCATATATAAGTACAACAGCAAGAAGTGAATGTGAGCAGTTATTGATGCTGCTTAATCCTCATTTGAATTAATGGTTGTATCTTGTGTTCAAATTGTGTATCATTATGTCTAGGTTCAGTATTTAGGTTCAATGTATCATGTAAATATAGTTTGTAGGGAAATTGAATCTATATTCTATGAAAATATTGAGTTTGTGATGTAGATAAAACAGTTTTCAGCATATGCTTTTCTTTATTTCAACACCTTTTTTCTTTCAAATAGTGTTTGATTAATGTTTCACAAAGTTCATTCATTTAGTTTTGTTCTCTTCATGTTATTTTTTGCTATATTCCCATCACTTAATCGGTCTACTTTATTTGGATGTTGCTGTTGTATCTTGCAGTTAGTTATTTGATCAGATCAATACATAAATTCCAATATCTTCATCATTTAAAGTTCATCTTATTTATCGGTGACTTTACAGCCAGTAGTTCAAAATATCAAGGTGGATAATCATCCAGGAGGAGGACACTGGTTTGCTGCTGGTCTATCACCTAATGTGAGCCTGCTACTACCTTAAATATTACTGCCTTTATCTTCTCAAGTAGTGAATATTACTATCTTTGCCTTCTCAAGTAATGAAGTTGGATACATTTATGATAACTTTCTTAAATTATGAAGGACATGGAAATAATGTTAAAAAGTTTCCAAAGAGAAAATAATCTTGTACACTAGAGAGCACGGGGCCTCATCTCAAACTGGATTTAAAAAGAAGAGCTCTCCTCTATTTTGTTCCTACTTGACTGTATTTTGTTCCTGCAGGTTCCAGGAAAAAGCAGAGCTTCCCTCTATAGCAGTCCACATTTTCAGATGGTTCAACATCCGCCTGCTAATAGTTATGGCAGTGTAGGAAGTCATGGGAGCTATAATGATAGTGTTGGGCTTGGAAGCAGCTATGGAAGTTATGGAGAGAGCAGTAACATGTTTGCTTACTATTCACCTATTGGTCCATCTGTTATGAACATGCACAATCAGGGAAGTATGTCAATGCTTGGGAATAGTCCAGATGCTAGGAGGAGAGTTAAGTACCAACCTGGGAATGGGCTGGGCATAAGTCCGGCAGCGGGAAATTTTGCTCCCCTGCCCCTTGGTGCCAGCCCATCTCAATTTACTCCACCAAGTTCCTATAGTCAGGTTTCAGTCGGTTCTCCAGGACACTACGGACCCACATCTCCTGCAAGAGGAACTTCTCATGGATCACCTTTAGGCAAGACAGCTGCAGCTAGCCAGTTTAATAGAAGAAAAAATTGGGGACATTCCGGAAGTCCTCAAACTCTAGAAGCATTTTCTTCACATTGGCAAGGTCAATATCTTGACAGCACAAGCCATACTGAGGGAACATCACAAGCTCTTGGCAGTTCACCATCATATCTACAGTCAAATAGTAATCCTGGAAACTGGAAGCAGCGAGGAAGTGGAGGATTATCTGCTAATCAGAACATTTCATCCTTGATGAAGCCCAGTGCTAGTATGAACTCACAATCAACAGAATTGGTTTATGACAATGCGGAGACAGGCATTTCTTTGCCTGATCCTGGTGATTGGGACCCTAATTATAGGTACACAATTGGCTCCTAAACAACTTATTTATCGTTGACTATTTTTTAATTAAAAATGATATATTGGATGCCTGTTGTGTGTTTCATGTAACATAATTTTTTATAAATATGACTATCATGCCTGCATGTTGAAGATTTTATTTGTTTATAACATGCAAAAAATTAAAGAGAGGGTCAGCAATTAACATTTTTTCATTTTGAGATACAATGGGGCCTGGGCCCAAAGCAAGGAGCATTTAACAAAGGAGGTTTATATGAACAATTAGTGGGAGTGAAGAGAATAAAGAGGAACCTGGATTAGGGGAGAGGGCATGAAAAACTCTACTACTAATAATGTCACACTCCTTCCAGGTCAAGGGAAGCCTCTGACAGATCATGATAGAAGCAGGCATCTTGTCAATATACTCAACTACCATGTATTAGAGTATATTTTTTACTATTTTTCTTTATTTTATACTTTGTACTGTATTGGAGTGTTAAAGGAGCTGCAGTTATTCAACTGCAGTGATAATCAGTTATTAGTAACTGCCTAACTAACCTAACCAACCTGAGTACTAACTAACTATCATAAGTCACTGTGAGACTGCAGTTGAATAACTGCAGCTCCTTTAACACTCCAATCTACAGCAGTAATTAGTAGGATATTTTACTATTCTGTTTCTCCTCTAACTCAACTTAGAGTTAGTTAGAGCTTAGAGCCTCTAACCTGTCTCATATAAATACTCCTTTTAATCTCTCTTCAGTTTTGATTGAATTCATTTGTTACAGAATACAATTCTCTTTTTCTTTGAATCTAATTTGCTATCAAGAGCAGGGTTCGAACCCTAGATCTCATCCATGACTTCCATTTGCGGTTTCGATCATTCTTCTTCCCCTCCTCCACCTTGTCATGCAGAACCAGTTTCATCTTTTCCTCCGACTGCTGGGATTATGTTCTCTCACACCATATTGGAAAAAATGGACACCAAGAACTATCGTCTGTGGGGTCAGAAGGTTGAACTTGATATCAAGGGGCATTGTCTCCACCATTATCTTGTGAATCTGAGAATAGCTCCAAAATTTTATAAGGGGAAGGGAGAAGATAGAGTTATAGAATCAGATTTAGGGTTCACAGAGAGAGAGAGAGAACAGAGAAGAAATTTCAAGAAAAAAGGATAAAATGAATTCTCACTTAAGTATATAGGTGTACAGATATTTATAGACTGCTGAGGACTGACTGTTGTCTCAGCAGTCAGTTACACAGTTACAACTAACTATTGAAACCCAACAGATTATCTAGCATTAGCATATGATATCCCTAATAGAGGGGAGGGAAGATGTGCAAGAATGAAGGTATGCCTTTCGAATACCCTATCTGGCCTATTTTCTGTTTCAGTTCTCCATTTTCCCACCTTAGTCCTCTAAAATGTACCTACACATTGATATCAGTATCCACAGAAGAGTAATACAGTATAGGATATTCGAAAGGCACAATTTTGGTGTTTGAATGAGGTTAGATGATAATATAGTCTTTCTGTTCTAAAGGATACTCTTGACTGAAATAAGAGAAACTATATTATGAAGATCGAATAAGGAATTAATTCTCTGATATTTTTTGCAGAGACATTTTTATAATATTAAACAAGATTGAGTATTTGGTCTAAGTTTGACAGTATCGAGAAATAAGGATGTAATTCATGTGAGCAACATTTATTCATGCATCATAACCCAAATAAATTGACCTAATGTGTAATTAGTATTAGGTACTGGTGCTTTTTAAGTTTTATATGAAATAAGGAATGGAGAGGAGATCAAGATAAGATGGCTTGAACCAGAGAGATGTTCTTTAGAAAAAAAAAACAAAATACTAACAGAATATATAAAACAAGAGATTAAAGAAGGAAATAAAAATGCAAGGGGTCTAACTCATTTGGTTGAGACGGGTGTGTGAGTTGTTATAAATCCCCCGAAACATTCTTCAATTTCCACAGACAAAAAAAAACGATGGAAATAAAACTGAATACACAGGTGAAAAGATAATAGTGTTGTCCTAGATAGAATTGCATGAAACTTGAATCTGTCTGGAGAAATTCTACCAATTTCTGCCAATGATGGTCATGAAGCAGACTTGGTTATGATATCGAATCTTCTAGTAGTCATTCCCTGAAGTTAATTACTAATTTAACAATACATATAATGATGAATTGAGGATTAATGTTCTCATCGATAATTTTATTCTCATGCCAGTGATGAATTACTTCTTCAAGAGGATGGTTCAGATGAAAGCAGTTTGACAACTGAGTTTGGCAGAAGTATGAATCTTGGTGCTACTGAAACATGGGCTGGATTTGGAAGGTTCAACCATGTTTCGAGCACAAACACTCCTCCAATAATCATGCAAAGGTGGGTTGTTTACTGTTAATTTTTTTGTCATTTTGCTGTACTTTTTCCATGGTTGTTGTGGTTTGTGTTTTCCTTGGCTGCAGATTAAAATATGTAGATAAGTTGCACTGCCTTTAACTATGCTTTTAAAATAGGAAAAAAATTATTTCCCTGTATCAGCATAACAAAACTTGTGATGTCTTTCATTTTTTAAACACAATTATTTGGGTAAACTCGAATGGTTTTAAAATTATGGGAAAATCGATATTATTGTCATTTATGTGGTTTGTATTTGTTTTAACTTAATGAAGAAACACAAATCCTTGGAATATTTCCTTTCCCTTATAATCTGCTTTCCAGTTAAAATCTGAATATCCTTGTTTTACCATCATTGATCCTTTTTCTACTGCATTACCTTGTTCTCAGACTGAATGGACCAAGTCAAGCATTCACTAATGTTGAGATGGGTAGCCTTCCAATGCATGATCTTCAAGCAACATATGTACCCTCTATGTCTAAGCATTTTCATCTCATGCCTCATATTTTACAAAATTCTCCAAGTCGTTTTGGATACCAATCTGTTCAAAGATTCACACATGGTAGACCCCCCCATGGTGCTGAGTGGAATCAAATTAAGATTCAGGCTCCTTCTTCTGGTTTTAGCAGTGTGGACCCTCGTTCTCCCCGGAATAACTCATTCACCAACAGTATGACATGGGGTATATAATACTTGCTCAATTTTACTGTCCTTTTTTGTATGTTATTTGGATTATTACTATAGTAAAAATTGAATTGTATTTCTCATTTATGGAACCAATACTATGAGGGTAAATAAATAGAGATATAAGAATCACATGATTCTGTTTGATTGCAACAATCATTCACGCTCCCCCTCAATTTGGGTGATAGATACTATCATCCCAAGATTGGATCTAATATCTTATGTGCATCTTGGAAGAGCTCTAGTTAGGATGTCTGCTGATTGGTTGCATGATGACACATGGGTAACACTTACAAGGCCATGGTCAATCTTCTCCTTAATTAAGTGTCAGTCAATTTCCACATGTTCTGTTCTATCACAGTGAACCAGACTCTTAGCCATACTTATTGCTGCCGAATTTGTCACAAAGTATATTCATTGTATAGTTGGTGGGAATTCTGAGTTCTTGTAACATTCTTTTCAGCCAAATTCCTTCACCATGAGTTATAGCTCTTAGTTTGTTTGGCTTCTACTCTACTCTTGGCCACCATGGATTCCTTCTTACTTCTCCAAGTAACCATGTTCCCCACACAAAAGGGCAATATATAGTAGTAGATTTTCTCGGATGCACAACCTGCCCAATCTGAGTCTGTAAATACTTAAATGCCTTTGTTTGAGTTTCTTTCAAAGAAAAGACCCCTGTCAGTGCACCTTTAAGGTATTATAGGATCCTATTCACAACTTTTCATGAGTATCTGTGGGGTTTGACAAATGGCGACTTGCCATACTTATGGCAGGCGTAGATTAATTTTCTGGTTTTATCAGCTGGAGACCTTTCATCTGCAAAGTCGTTCTGTTATATTTGTTCTATGGGATTTTTGGCGTCCTTGCACCAAAGCATCTCAGTATCTTGAATTAGGTCCAGGGTGTAGTTCCTTTGAGACAAAGATTTCATCCTTTGTTCGAGCTACTACCATCCCAAGGAAGTACTTGAGCAGTCCCAAGTCTTTAACTTAAAATTCTTTAGCCCAAAACTGCTTCAAGCCCCCAAGTTGATTATGGTCATCTCTTGTGATTATGTCAGATCAACAATCCCCTTCTGTTTTCAGCTTTTATTGATTTTTTTTATCAACAACAACTGTAATCACTTGGTTCAGGATTTAATCACACTTAAAACTCCTCACTCCTCCCCTAGAGTGTATTCGGTGGGGATCGAACCCATGTCCTAACCCCCCAAACTCAGTGTGTTGCCAACTAGCTATACCCATTGAGTTCTGCTTTTATCTAATGGAATGAACATCATTTTTACAATTCTTTTTTTATAAAAAAATAGCCTAATATGATGCATCTATATCAATCTAACTTGGCTGGTACATATTGTAGGGCGAAGAATGAATCCTCCTGTCTCAAGCATGCCTCCAACATCCGGCACAAGAAAAGATTATGCAAGGATAGACTAGCAGGGCCCAATCTAATGGTTCAGGTTGTTTTTCATTTTTATTTTGTGGGGGTGGGGGTAATGACAAGATTAATCTTTGTAGATGGGGAGGAAGGGGGAAAGGGAAAAAAAAAAAGGCCAGTACCCTATATGGTTCGTTAGCAAACCCTTGTATATCTTTGATCAGTTATTGTGCTTGCGCTTAAAATTAATTTGTGGTTATTGTTTGCATGCCAGTGATCATTTATTGGGGTATTGGTATTTGGTAATTCAAAGGCATACTATATATGCGCTTCGCTCATGTACCTTCTGGAAGGCTTGTGCTTAAAGAAATCCTATGAGTTGGTCGCGTGCCAAAAAATTATTCAGTCGTTGCCTTTTTATAGTAGCGTAGCTATTTGAGTTCTTATAGGCTTCTAAAGTTTTCTTCCTTTAATATATATATAAAAAAAGTTCTTACTAAATTTGAAGTTTGAACTATTTAGTAAATTCCATTTAGTTGTACATAAATTTTGTGGGTTGTCTTGCTAAATTCTTCACGTTTGAATATTGTTATATTTGAATTGGTCCTTAGATAAGAAAGCGCTTAATCCTTTGCTCATCGAGCAATCTTGCTTCTCACACGTGATTTAATCCAATGGATGCATTAACAGAGAATCTGAGATGGTTTGCTCAAAGCAACAAATAGCGCTTCTTGCCTCATAAATTTATCAAGTCAACATAAGAAAACCAAGGTAGTAGTAATCTTAATGCAAGCATACAAGGAAAATCAATTATAATGCAATCCCTCTTAAGTTCGATTTAGCCTAAAATTTTAATTCAATCATAAGAAATGGATAGAAAGGTTTGTGTAACGTCTTGAATCTCCTTTATCTTCCTTTTGAATACTGACTTCAAAGATTAAACTCTACAGCTTTATCTTCATTATTATTTTGAGTTTCTATTTACACTCTTACTTCTCTTTGTTCTTCTCAAGGGCCGTGTCAAGAAATATTGGAACATAACAAAAAAATTATAAAAAAAAAAAAGACAATAAAATATTATTTATTAATTTTTATATTAATCTACTAATTTTTTTATCTGAAAAAAAAAAAACTAACAATGTTTTATAATCAAGTAATTATAATATTTCACAATCAATGGATAAAATAGTTAATGTATTCAATATAAATTATAAATATAAAATATAAAATAAATAAGAAAAAATGTTAACCGATCTAACCTAGAAAGAGATAATCACTTGTTAATATTTTTTATTGCAACAATTTGATATAAGTCATATGTTATCCACCTTGACAATTCACTTCCAGTTTTATAAAATAGACTTAATTACTGTTTTAATCCTTGAATTTGTAGGATGTATTTTTTTTAATCCTTAAAATTTAAAAATATTTTTTTTAGTCCCTGATTTTGACAAGTTTTTTTTAGTCCTTGACATAATAAATTGAAGCTTTATAATGGTTTTTAACATTTTGTAGCGGTCTTTTTAGCACCTTGTGCTCGTTTTGAAATGCTAATTCAAATGGTTTAAAAATAAAATTAATTTATGGTATCTAAAATTTTAGGGACTAAAAAAAATACACCCCAAATACCCTAAAACACTAATTAAGTTTATTTTTAAAAATAAATTGAGGATTTATGATAGTTTAAAAATAAATTGAGGCTTTATGGTGGTTTTTAATATTTTGTAGTGGGTTTTTTTTAGCACCTTGTGCTAGTTTTGAAATGCTAATTCAAACGATTTAAAAATAAAATTAATTTATGGCAGCTAAAATTTTAGGGATTAAAAAAAAACACACCCCAAATATCCTAAACACTAATTAAGTTTGATTTAAACTAATTTTGATACCAAAGATCAATTTTTATACTTATTTTAAAAGTCGTTAAAACCAATTTGGTAAAAAAAATGGATTGATTTTCCAAACTAAATCATAATACTAGTTCATTTTTTAATTGGTTGACAACTTTTGGGGTAATTAATATATAGTGGTGCACATTTTTAGTTATCATATATTCATTTTTATTTCTGTCACAAAGTGTTAAAGCTGTCATAAAGTGTCACTTTATTATGTCAGACTAAAGAAATAATTTGTCAAAATTTTGGAACTAAAAAATATTTTTAAATTCTAGGGACTAAAAACATCACACACCCAAATTCAGAGGCTAAAACAATAATTAAACCTATATAGGAATGAAATAGTGAAATTAATTTGAAATGAATATTTCAATTTTTAATTCTTTTAAAATTAGACTTGTAATGACTTGATCATATGCCCGCACGCATAGACACATGCAAGCACACATACACATATAAATATATTAGCAATGCATGAGTTGGTTGACTTCAAAATTTAATGGATGCAATCTCAATTGTGTCTTCACATTTTTATTATTGTCAATATATTCAAGTAAGGCTTAAATATGTTTTTGGTCCCTAATATATATTTGTTTTTGTCATTTGGTCCCTAATACATTTTTGCTTCGTGATGGGTCCCTAATATTTGAAAACATTTGTCCGAAGTCTCTATCATTAGTTGAAATTCGTTATCTGGTTACGTGGCTGTTAACTAGCCACACAGGCATACCACATGTGATTTTGTCTGATTGGGATTACATGTGCAGTGCCACGTGTACCAACTCACTTGAACCCCCACCAAAACCCTAGACCCTCCGTCCTCTTCCATCTCGTCGGAAGCAACAGTCACGGCAGAGTTGGCAACAGAAGAAGATTTGGTGGCTTTCTTCTTGACGTGTTTGGGGTCAGTGACGGGGTGTTGTTGTTGTTCTCAGCAAGGCGCATTTGGGTTTAGATTCAATCTCGGATCCTGATTCGGTTTTGGATTCAAGGGAAGAGTGTTGGGACTGAGGGTTTGCAGGGGTGTAAATAACCTTAAACCTAGATCTAGAAAAACAAACCCAGATCAAGAAAATCAAATCAAGAAAAGTTTCAAAGGTCGATGATGGCCCTCCGTTGTTGCACTTGCATTTTGAAGGTGAAAACCCTCTGTCGCGTTCTTCTTCTAGCCGACAACCATCACATTTTTCATAGATCTATGGACAGATCTATGCACACAAAGTTGTGCATGCGATCTCTTCAACTTCATGCCACCCCCACCCCCCTGACTGTTGGAGATGTTGGGGTCCGTGGTGGTGGCTTCGTAGTGGCGACTGGTGCACGATTGTGATCTCTCAAACTTCGCGTCACCATTGTGAGATGTTGGAATCCATTGTGGTGGCTTCGTTATGGCGACTGGACACATGATGTGGTTGGAGATGCGAAGGCCTTCGTGGAGGAGATGGCAATGTTGTGTGGTTGCATGTGTGGTGGAGAGACAATGGTGGTGAGATGGAATGAAAGGGAAGAGAAAGGTAGAAGAAGAGGAAAAGGGCAAATAAGAAAAAATAAACAAAAAAGGTGGATTTTTTGATTGGGTTGTTGGTGTTCTGGAGGCACGTGAGGTGGTTGATGGAGGCGTGTATGATGTGGAGCTTGTGAAGGAGTTGGTCAGGACCGATGACAGTTGTTTGGGTGATTGGAGGGTGGAGGAGAGGTGGTAGAGGAAGAGGATGTTGGTGGCAACCATGGCCATTAGGAGGACCAGGTTGAAGGTCATGGTGGTGAAGGTGAAAAAAAGATTATGCAAAACGACGCCATTTTTGCTTTTGAAATTTTTTTTTGAAAAAAGTCACACGTGTAATATCCGTCAGACAAAAATCACACGTGGCATGCCTGTGTAGCCAATTAACGATCACGCAAGCAAATAACGAATTCCAACTAACAGAAGAGACCTCAAACAAAAGTTTTCAAATATTAGAGACTCGATTCAAAGAAAAAATTTATTAGAGACCAAATGTAAAAAAAAGAGTATATAACAAGGATCAAGAACATATTTAAGTCTTCAAGTAATAACTTTAATTGTGTATCCCTCAACAAATATATATATATATATAATTCAATAATTTTTTTTATCAATGGGGCAATGACCATAACTAACTTAATTTTTATAATGGGTCACATATAAAGAACAAATATATTTTTAAAATTAATTTTTTAAAATTAAGCGGTAAGCCAATGTTACAAGGTCATGACACATCCTAACTCTTCAAACTGATTATGTTACAATTACTACTAAAAAATAGACTTTCAACATCGATTGTTTTCGACTTTCAACATTGATTTTTAACCGATGTTAACACTACCGATGTTAACAACGTTAACATCGATTTTTAAAAAATCGATGTTAACATGTACTACACGACATCGGTTATTACCAAAACCGATGTCGTATAATAAGAAATATATAAAAAAAAAAACAAAAACTGCAAAAAATAACATCAATTTTGATCAAAACTAATGTTGTAAGGTGCATAACATCAATTCTTAAAAAATCGATGTTGAATTGTGTATTTTGAAACGCTTTCTACATCGGTTGATGTAAAAAATGCATTTACAACATCGATTTTTGGTAAAATCAATGTTAAATGTGCTTACGACATCGATTTTGACCAAAACCGATGTTATAAGTACACTCTCTAAACTGTTTTTTGTTTATTTGAAAAACAATATTGATTATTTTACCCTCATGTATTGGTATGTTTTAAACTATATATTTATCGCCGAGGGGTTAGGGGAAATAATGTAACCCTTCAGTACAATTCCAAATGTCAAAACTAGGTATACATCTCATGCATTGGCCTATTCAGTTTAGTCGTGATGCATAACCCTCTGTATATATAGCAATTTGCTTCATATCGTTAATAATTATTACATACTCTCATCTGTGTTCAATTCAGCTTTGATTACTTTTTCTAATAATACAATGATCATGACTTTTATAAGAAGCTTCAATGTCAACAAAAAATCCAACCAACATTTTCTTAAAAATCACTTCAATCTCTTATCCAAACAAAAAAAAAATTACATTACTTCATAATCAAATTTTATATAATCACATTGATCTAAAATAAATTCTATAAACATAGATCCAAACAGTCTCATAAGATTTTTATTTATTTTGATGTATTAATGCACAATTCCCATATATAGTACGATGAAAGTGAGGAGAGTGAAATTTCAGACTCAGACATGGCCTCCATCTGCCTGTGGCTGATATGTTCGACGCCTAAGCTGAGAATCAGAATTGGGTTGTTGCAGAAATATTTTTGTTGGATCATTAGGATCAACATACCTGCATAACGCTTTCAGTCATAAATATTACAGCTTTTGGATTATAAATCATTCAATCTACTCTTCAAACTAACTAATCAGACCATCTCCAAACTATCATTCATTTAATTGAAATTTTATATTCCTTTTTATTCTTGATATCAATTAGTGTTAAGTTAATTTTTTTTCCTTATAATCGAGACCAGAGGGAGTACAGCTAAATAACATACCAGCATGATGTTTTCAATCATAAATATACAGTTTTAGGGTTATATATCACATAGTCTTAACTCTACAAACTTGACTAAAAAATTTAAAGCACATTCACTTACGCATGTCTCATCATCTCATCAACTGGAGTCTGAGATGCCTGCAAAGGATCCACATAATTTTGTGTCTGCATATTAGTGTGTTGATTATACTGCCTCACTGAAGTAATCAAATTGAAGAAAAGGGGAATGAAGGTTCCACAGCCTCCCTCTTTGAATAAGATCTTAAATGAGTGTGTTGAGTAAAGAGCTCTGTGTTGGTCATTTGGGACCACCTATTGCAATTTAAAAAGTTCAGGGTTTAGGACCCATAATTTTGATATAAGGGGCCAGGTAACAAAGAATACATTATTTTACTTACAGGTTCAACATGTCCAGAGAGATTGTTGCAGTGAAATATTGGCTGGTTAAACTTTTCACCATGGATGTAAAGCTGCATAATTAATGAAGAACTAAGGATCAGTACGATAAAAATGACATATATAGAGCATGGTTTTATAATTAATATATGTTTCTCAATCCAAAAAACCAAAACCAATAAATAATATATATTACATTTTAACCCCAATTAAGTACAGCTTTTTCTCATCTTATTCCCTTCAAAAGTCAGATTGACTCTTCTGAAGTTTGATTCTAAGTGGAAACATCACTTTTCCAATTAAATCAAATCGAGACACAATCAAATGTCATGAAAGTGTAGACTTATTTGAGCTTATGAACAAACTTTATGCCATTGTATTTTGAGGGTGTTTGGAAGAAAACTTGTGAACTTATTTGAGCTTATGAATCCCGTAAGCTCTAATTAGGTTCTATGAATAAGACTTATTGAATAAGCAGTAGCACTTAATGGTGTTTACCCCCCTTTATCCAAAATACAATGGCAAGAAAGTGGCACAAAAGAACAAGCTCACAACTACAGCACGTAGCTGATAGCTAATAACTTCTTAATTATGTAGCCACTTGAAGGAAGGGAGACACGATTATGTTCCCGTGTCGCCTATCCTAACATACATTAATTATGTAGCCATTTGAAGGACGTGAGACACAATTATGTTCCCCTGTCACCCATACTAACATACATTAACTTCGACAAAGAAATTAAGAATAACAATTATTTGCATACATAATGTTATTTTCAAACTTAATAACTATCATGCATCATGCTCCAACCAATCTGACAGACTAACATAACAAAAACTAACATAATAAATTAAGTCGATAGCATGCTTAGTTGTAAGGAGTTAGCACTTAGCCCAAGGCATAAAGCCAAGCAATGATAATGACTATTTGCCAAGAACCAAAAGGCCTAAAATTCAACCCTCAGCATTCACACAAGTCATAACAGAAGATATGACAAAGACTCGACACAGAAAAATACAAACCTAACAATATTCGGTGCAGTGGTTCTGCTAGACAAAGATCGATATAGATTCATCCACAAAGCCAACACGAAAGGGGTCCATTAAATTGTCTTAGCATAACAAGAAGGGCAGTTGAAGAAGTAACCAAAAAAACTCTTCACGTAAAACAGGAAAAACAGCAAACTTAAAACTGCTAGCTATGAAGCACGAACACCAGACACGAACGCCTTGACAAGCTAATGTCTAAAATCTAGGACACGGGAACACCGCATACACACACAAACATAGAGACTCTAATGAAACGAAATATGAGTAACATATAAAAATATTTAAATGGATGGAATATTCATATTTTTAAACCAACCTTCCATGTTTTTTCAAGTGTATGAATTGTGTAAAGGTGACAACTTAAGTGTTCGAGCCAACAAAAATAATTTTTAAATTCGACACCTAATAAGGAGTGTTGGACAAGTCTCAGAAAAGTGTCAGTGTCAAAAATGAGTCCGACACAGCAAACAAAAGAGGTGTCCGTGCTTCATAGCCTGCTAGCATAGCATTAGCAATTCAAAACAATGAAAGGTGTAACACATACCAAAGGCATATCAAAAGCAGTGAAGTGTCCAACTGGACTTTTAGCAACGAAGACCATCCGAATATTCGACAAATACACGATTCCCTTTGTTTTGAGATTACCCCCATGATTGCTGACAAAAGTTAACAACAAAATCATCATTATATCATACATAGTTCTATACACCTGACCGAAATAAATAGAGGAATTAAACACTAACACAGAAGAAATATATAATTCAGACAAAGGGAACAACTTAAACATTGATTTAAACTAGAAAATGTCAACCAACAACTATTGACACAAGTGGTAATGGCTTGTGTCTCTTAATCAAGTGGTTCAAGTTCAAAACTGGTTGAACCTTAGATATGAATTAAATCGTGTTGGGAGGAGAATACTTACCTTGTGTGAGCTCAAGCTCCTCGATGAAGATTTGTCACGGCTGAAAACTTGGTACCAAACCATGGTTAAAAAAAAAAAAAAACTAGAAAGTGCCAAACAAGAGTTGTTTGATACCAAATGAAAAAAAAAATAAAAAAAAAACATTTCATATAGACCTCAATCAACTACAAATAAATAAGCAATTTTCAAATGTTCCAAATACACAGTTAGCAGAAGACCCCCTAATTTGACCCAGCATATATATAAGCATATAAAAAGTAGAGTCTCAAGTTATTGTTAGTTTTATATCAATCTTTTTATAATCACATGTTTGTTTGTTGCTCTAATAATTTCTTTTCAACTTCTCGCTATCTTGAAATTAACCAACAATTGTCTCTGCTATCGTATGAATAACAACCCCAAATATTCTTTTTCTTCTCTCTTTTTTTTCGTTGAAAAATTGAACAGAATCAATCCTATAGAAAGAAGAGGGGAAAAAAATTGGTAACTGACCCAGAGGCAGGAATCTTATCGACCTCGAATTCGACGCCGTCTCTGGCCAACACAAACATCTCGTTCACGAAAGGAACGGGCATTCCATTTGGAAACAGTTGAGGATTCAACGCCATCTCTCTCTCTCTCTCTCTCTCTCTCTCTAGAAGATTGAAGAACCGGCACGTGGGTCTTTCCAGACTTCACCGTCCTCCACCCCGCGTCGATCTTCTTTTATATACACGGTTTTCTTTTTTATTTCTTTTACTTTTTTATTTTTACCTTATTGTATTTTCTGTTTCCGTGATAATGACAAAATTGTCAACACATTTTAAAAATTGGAAACCAAGAAAATTTAAAACTACAAATTAGAAACATAAACTAGTTTTAATTTTAAGAAATTTTAAAACTTCAAATCAAAAACTACCCCCAAACAGAACCTAAATTTGTCTGGTTATGTTTTTATATTAATTAATCTGTTACTAAGTTTTTCATATTTTTTAGGGAACTAGTTTCTTTTATGTTACCATTCTAGGTGTAAAAAAAATTATTACATGCTACTTTTCACATGTTGTTAGTTTTTTTTTATTCTATAAAAATTTAGGAAGAATTATATTTTAGACTTAATTGCATTTTTTTTATTTTTAACTTTTAAATTTTTGGTGAAGTTTACCCTGGATAAATTAATTTGGTGAATTTTAAAATTGAGGATAAATTTTTTAAATAAATAAAAATTTAGCAATAAAATTCGCCAAAAATTAAAAAATATTGGGTGCAAACTTTGTCAAAATATAAAATTAAGATAAAAAGCGTAATTATGTTATGAATAAAATGATAGAAAAAATTGGAATAAAATGCAATAACTTAATTTGCTAGGATAAAATTTATCAAAAAATTAAAAGTTGGGATACAAATTACAATTAGACCTTATTTTTAATAGTAATAACTATATTATTATTCCGTAGTTTATAGTTATTTTATAATTATTATAATGATGAATATTTATTATTCTTTTGGTCTGAATTATGAGAATAAAAACATAATAATGTAAAGCATATGAAAGAACTCTATTATTATTATTATTATTATTATTATTATTATTATTAAACGATATTTATCAATATAAATTATAATAATTCTAAAAATATTTACATAAGATTTTTTGGAATCAAATATTAACATGATATTTTTATCAAATTTTTTAAATATTTATCAAATTAAATTAAATGATCTAATAAGAGTAACATAGAATACTTTAATTATTTTTATCATAGTAAAATATTTTTTTAACTCACGAAAATTGTATTATCAATTTATCACCCCTCCCATGGCAATGTTTAGTGAGAAACTCAATTAAAAATTGATTCATAGGATGTTAGATTCTTGAAAATGATATTTAAAATATGCATACCAAATGTAAGAGTTTAAGATTCTCAACCTAAGATTCTCGAGAAACTTGAAAGAATCACTATATCAAAAGCCCATTAAGTAAAACACTAAAACAAAAAGAGAGATAAGAAGTTTCTGGAATGATAATCAAAAGAGCAAATTACACATACCTTTCTTATACTTAAGACTTATTATACTCGCACCCCCTTTGTTAAAATGCATTTCTTTTGCCTCCCCTAAACCATCACCGTTATTAACAGTGTTAAATTTTGAGCAGAATGTCCATATCACCCTTATACTTAACACCAATCTTAGAAACCTTATCACATAACCCTTCCAAATCTACAATGACACCAGCCTCTACCATCTCCTTCCTTGGCATCCATTGCGGCCACGTCGTCTTCGTCGCGCTCCTAGTATTTATGCGTGAACGAGATCCACTTCACCATGCCCTTCGTCAGTGTCGTCCTTAACAACATCTACACCCACATCATCTTTATCATCCTCGATCACATGAATTTTGTGCTCGTCTTCATCGATTGCGAAGTGGTTAGATCTTGGTACCGCTCGAGAGGCATTAAATCATGTAGATCTTGGTAGTTGTGAGGTAGCTTCGCCTACCACACGGAATCCACAGAGGTGGCAGCATGAAATGCAAGGTTCAGGCACCGCAAAACACGCAGTTCAGGTGTGCAAGTGACACAACTTCCTCAGATGTTGCTAAGCCCAAGGGCAACAACCAAATAGTTTTCATTCAGGCCACATAGAGGAGCAAAAGAACAAGAACGAATGGAAAAAAATGAGTGCAACATAAATTGAATTGAAGTGAGGTAAAAATTACTTAAAGTATTTTTATTTTTGCTTCTTAGTTACTGAAAGAATTTTATTGGAATGAATAATGATAGGTTTTCATTTTTCTTTTTCTTTGTCTCGTGAGGAATTTTCTGAGAAATTGAAAATTGATCAATATTGGAATGCTTACTTGGTTTCTTCAATTGTAGATGATATGGTGTAGGGTTTTAAGGATGAGAATTATAGGTCAGTGAAGTAAAGGAGTGGAAAAGGGAATTTGGATTCTTCAAGATGTGAATATGGTGTGGGCTTCTTCAAGTTCTAATGATACAATGTGGGATTTTCAAGTGCATTTTGGTTTATAAATGTACTAAAGATTGCATTTTTCCATTCAAAGCTTTGTTTGGATCTGGGTTGTTTTTATGTGCATTAAAGCTATGTCTTTGAAGTTGTCTTGAAATGTTCTTGGTGTTCTTGAACTTATTGTTGAAAGCAAGAACATCAAATAGTGCCCACGAAGAAGATAAGGACATTTTGGACAAAAAAAATTCATTAAAACGCATATGCATGACACATGACGACCTAGAGTTAATGGAACAGATGGTGAGGGGGTCTCTGTGCAACAAGTTTGTAACAATGAGAGAGGTTTTTGTAATGGTACAAGAATGAGTGGGTGTGAGTGTAAAAATTCTTAAATACAAGGGACGTGAGGGTAATTTGTTCTAATAAAAAAATATCAAAATACTTACTCTCGTAGCATTTTGCTAAAGTTTATATTTTGTTTTGCTTAATAAAAATATAAACTTCAATGGTCAACTATGCAATTGAAAGAAACCTCTTTTGAGTTCATCTTTCTGAAATGGCACCAAGAGGACAACGTTATCTACATCATTGACCCTTTATGGTACATGAGGGATAATGGGATCAATATCTCCACCCTAGCTCGAAAATAGATTGTCAAAATATGACTTAGTAATATTCGAGATGTCATTCTGGTATTCCACTGTGATTTTGTCATCACCAACCAGCTTGATGTTGGATCAGCCAGGAATCTAGAAGGGCAGGATTGAATAGATTCTTTTGAAATCTTTACCAATTGGTTCTTTAATCAAATTAATTAAACAACCCATTTCAATTAATCAAAGCTCTCTCAAAAGATCAAATAAAAAAAATCAACATAATCAAAAAAAACTTTCAATGATTATAACATATGTAAAAACAAAGTTTTTATGGCCCTTTCAGATCAATTCCAATACCAAAATGAATTCAAGACTAAGAGTATAGAGAAAAAGAGAATCACACAAGAGTTTATACTGGTTCAGTCCATGCAGGACCTACATCCAATTATTCTAAGACCTCTTAGAACTTTCACTATTTAGACAATGAAGTACAAACATTATGCATACACAATATCCTAGAAAAACTCTAATCTTTCCCTTGAAACCTACAAGAGAGAGACTCAAAATTGAAACTCTATCAATTCTTTGAACCTCTTGGTAACCCTAACCAAGAATCACAACCTAAAAGATTGTAAGATAAAGGATTGAATACACCCAAATATGTAAATCTTCAATATCTTCAAGTTCTCCTCATAAGATGATCAATTCATGATGGTAGAATGAATGATTCTTAGATCAACTTCAATCTTTAGACTAAATGCAGTGCAATCCTTTTAGAAGACTCTCTTGAAATATTTTTCTCCAAGATTGAGCAGATCAAGAGTCTCTAATAAAGAAAATGCACATGAGTATTGTCAAACCCTAATTTCATTCGGATATGATGTTTTATCATTCACCTATGATGTTTTGATCATTGCCAATCGAATTACGATGTTTGGCACTGGTTACAATGCAAAGCTAGGGAACACTCCAGGTTTTGATCAAGAAAACAAAAAGATACAAGGGAAAGAGGGCAAAAGGGTCATTTTGTGGACTTCTCTAGACCCAAGCTCGCCCAGGCTAGCATTTGACTCGCCTGAGCCATGAAATGCCTTTAGGCCTAAGCAACCAGCTCGCTTGGGCAAGCTCCAGCTCGCTTGGGCAAGCTCCAGCTCGCTTGAGCGAGCTAATTCCTTCAGCCATAAGTAACTGGCTCGCCTGGGCAAGCTCCAGCTCGCCTGGGCAAGCTTCCCCTGCACCAAATGGCTTTTTCTATAAATAGCCATGCAGTGGGAAGGGTTTAGGGGCTGGCAATTGAAGGAACAGAAGGAAAAACACAAGGAGAAAGAGAAGAAGAAAAAGCAAAGTCGAGGCACCGCCAAATCGAACCGTGGATCATTCCCTACATCGTTTCTCTTGCTAGCCTTGTACCCTGTGCAACAGTCGGTTAGCTTTTCTTAAGATTTTCATGTAATCTATGTACCCTTATGGGTCCTTTATGATATTATGTGTACATTTATCTTCTCCACTTATCGTTGGTAATTTCAATTTATTCATAAGGCTTAATTCTAGTCGATCACTAATGTCACGAAAATTGGTTTTTTAGTGAGACTGGAAGGTATTAAACACAACAAAAATGAAAAAAATCAATTCACAACCCAACTTTTTTTCATCAAATATCACTTAAGATCGTTTCAAGGTCCAACGCCTTAACGATTCTCTTCGCTTTTCAAAATTTAAAATGTCCTTTCAAGGTCCAACGCCTTAACGACCCTTTGTTTGCGAATTAAAATAAATCTTTCAAAAATATAAAATCAACTTAACACACAAACATTTAGACTTAAAGAACTACGTAGGTCTGATTTTCTCATCACACCTGGGGATACATAGGAGCAAGGGCAACACCCTTGTCGACTCTAAAATAATAATAATAATAATAATAATAATAATAATAATAATAATAATAATGATAATAATAATAATAAGGGGAAATACATAATTTTGAAGTCACGTTTTGCACGCTCAATTGAAGGTTGTCATCCCTTGTGACGGGCGCATGGGGTGCTAATACATTCCCTATACATAAACAACTCTCGAACCCTTCTTTTCAAAATTCGCAAACCTCTTTTTGGTTTTTCTAATATTTTTCCTTAAATAAATGTTGGTGACGACTCCACTCATTTTCTCCTTAGGAGACAAACATGCTTATTCTTTATTTTCTTTTGTCATCCCGTCGTGAGGTAGGTTGCAACAAGTATTTATAATTTTTTTACAAATAAAATAGATCTAATTGATTATAAAATTAGGAAATCGATTAATTCGTCAAAATACCCTTTGTTCTGCATTTCCATAAACTGGGCAATCAATTATCAAATGGAGTAATCATTTAATTTTTTTCTGTCTAAGTATCTTTATTTCTTTTGTGCTTTCTCGGTAATCGATTGCCACATATGGTAATCGATTATAGAATCACACAAAGCTTTTCTTTGTTTCTAGGAGTTGGGCAATCGATTATCAAATGAGTCAATCGATTATCCTAAGCTACAAATCCTTCCTTCTTTTGAAACTGGCTTGGGCACTCAATTACCAAGTAAGGAAATCGGTTAATTCGATGCTTCTAGCCAAATTTCAAGTAGAAGTAAGTCCAATTGCTTTTACTTGGGAAACTTAGAGAATTAGAATACTTCATTTACTTCATATTTGATCAACACTAAGCATGAAAAAGACTTAGACTATATCACACTCATGCCTAATCGAAAAACATTCAATACAATTGTCATATCTATAAAACATGTTTGGCATTACAAAATTATCAAACCAAAACTAAAACTAAGGGTTTCAAGCTTTGATGCAACACTTGGAGATAGTGTTTTTCCATGTTGAGACTGGACGGTCCATCACTAGGCGATCCAACCTTGATTTTGATGATTACAAGATATAAATTATTGATGAACTAATGGATGATTCTTAAGTGAACAAGACTTACCACATATGAGCACACTTGGTATTACTTTATATCCTACAAGCTCTTATTAGTACGCATCCAATGAGAAGTGGAACTTATTTTTATTAAAGATCTATATCAATGTCCGACGCGCTATTAGTTAATTGGTGTCCATTCTTTGTGAAAAACAGTGTTCATACACTATGTTGTTTTCTTCGTGTCCAATGGACTCAATCACTTACACGTATTATTTTATACTAAGTATAAGCGACGTCCAACATTGTACTGAAATCCATGTTAGCCAAAAAGGGAAGTGCATAAACTTATCTCTCGTGATTTCATTTTTGCCTTTCTTATTTTGAATTGCTAACATCTAAATTTCAAGCATGAAAGGACAAAATAGAAGGGAATAGAAGAATTGAAGATAATATTCCTCAAAGATCATTTTCACTAAGGAGAAGAACCACATGCAATTGTTTGTGCTTTTATTCTTTCTCTCTCCAACCAAAGTGTGACGCGTTGCACTGCCTCTAGCTATGAGACAACAATCATATCAAAGACCAGCACTAATCTCATAACAAATACTTTTGTGAAGTCTCTAAAAGGTTACTCAAGCTCTTATATTCAACAACAAAACATTCTAAGAAAAAACAAGCAAACGTATTTGAAGTGAAATTTGTCAAGTCATTGGACAATAGAGTCTGCACTTAATTAACCATCCTTTGCTTAGCTAAGTTATTCTTTGTGTTCGAGCTTAATTGTTTATCCACTCTATTGAGTGATTTAATTCATTCAAACGTTTTTTTGTGAAAAACCATAAGTAACTTAGTGTTAAACAATACTTGGTGTCCTAGATTCAGAGGGAGTCTAAAGGTGTGTCAGTAATGGCCTAGAGAATACTATTGTAGCCTAGAGTGTTAGGATAGAATAGTTGTTTGCAATCAATTTTGATTAGTGGAACCCTTTACAAGTGTGTACAGGAGAACTTGGCGTAACTCTATTTGAGTGAACCAATATAAATCAAGTGTTTATACTTCTCTCTTGAGCTAATTGATTAGTATTCTTTTAAGCTTACTTGACACATTTGATCACACAAGTGTTATTTGAAAAACCTTTGTGAAACTATGTTTTATCTTGCATTGGATGACAATCATTCGTTTTCACTAAAATTGTTTTACACTCATTGGACGGCACAGTCAGAATTTGTGTTTTTACATATTTGTTTTTGAAAAGCTTTCCTTTGCAAAAAAAATTATCATATTTGCTAACACACTATTCAACCCCCCTTCTAGTTTGACCTTTGATATTTCATTTTGTTTTCTAGTCGAGGTTGAGTATGCAAGTCTAGGAAATGAGCACATGTGGTTGAGTCTGTGTTAGCCCTCAATGCATTTATCTCCTATTTCACTTCTAGGATTTCATTCCTGATGCAAGTTCTGATGTGTGTTACCCAAGAGCTCCGCTCATTTGCGCAACAATGGAGTTTTGACCAAATTTGTGGGGATATAGATTTTTGGATGTTAGTCTGCACTACTATCTTAGCTCATCTTCCTCAAGCTAGAAATTCTCAAAATGAAATAATATTTTTTATTAACAAAATGGATCCTTTGAAAAAATCGCAAAATGATGGGCAAGTGGTCTGACCTGTAAGAAATAGTATTAGAAAGACAACATTTAGCACAAGACATGTGAGGAGTTACATGGAGAAAAAATGAAGAAACAACAATGGAAGAGAAGGTAAAGCAAAAACTTAATGGAGGTTTAAGGAGCACCTACTTGAAGCTCTTGTGCTCTGATTACCACTTGATGGAAACTTGCTTGTGGAGCTTCTATGGAGGCTGGATCTTTGAGCTTCAATGAGGTCCTTTAATGGTGATTTTCCACCATGGAGATGCAGCGGAAGACAAAGGAGAAGAGGTAAGAGGTGGCGCCATCCACTAGGGAATAAGCCATGGAAGAAGGAGCTTCACCACCAAGATGAGCCTTTGATAAGAAGCTTGGAGAGGATGCTTCAATGGAGAAAAAGAAAGAGGGAGAGAAAGAGAGAGGGGGGAGCATGAAATTGAAGGAAGAAAAAGGGAGAGAAGTTGAACTTTGAGTTGTGTCTCACAAGACTCTCATTCATCAAAGTTACAACAAGTGTTACACATGCTTCTATTTATAGACTAGGTAGCTTCCTTGAGAAGCTTTCTTAAGAAAACTTCCTTGAGAAGCTTCTTTAAGAAAACTTCCTTGAGAAGTTTCTTTGAGAAAACTTCCTTGAGAAGCTAGAGCTTAGCTACACACACCCATCTAAAAACTAAGCTCACCTCCTTGACAAAATACATGAAAATACAAAAAAAAAATCCCTACTACAAAGACTACCCAAAATGCCCTCAAATACAAGGCTAAAACCCTATACTACAAGAATGGCCAAAATACAAGGCCCAAAAGAAGGAAAAACCTATTCTAATATTTACATAGATAAGCGGGCTCATACTTAGCCCATGGGCCCGAAATCTACCCTAAGGCTCATGAGAATCCTAGGGCCTTTCCTTGGATCTCTGGTCCAATTTACTTGGAGTCTTCTTGGCATTGACATCCAACACGGCTTCACAAAATTTGGTTATCAGATAATTGGGATGGACCACTCGACCTTTCTTTTCATTTATTGAGCATTTGTAGTTTAATATTTTTCTATTCTTCTGAGCTCAATTAACATTTCTTTGAGCCTTATTTTCTCACCTTAACTCAATTTTATTCTAAGGCAAATGATTTAGCTTAATTGAGAATTGTAACTAAATTTTAAATTTTGTGCTTACTTGACCTATCTTCCTTGTGAAGGGCTCAGAGGATACTACAGAACTCAAAATGGAATGTATGAGTAGTCCTTGGAAAGCTAAGAAAAATAAATTCAATTTTTTAAGAAATAAGTTTTGGCCAATTCTGCCATTTCGAGGGTCAAATTAAGCTTGGAAGTCAGAACCTCTACACTTGAATAATTGGGCTGTGAGTTTGGGCTTTGTTTTATGTAATTAGTTTAATTAGGTAGATTAGATGGGCCTAATCAAGGCTCGTTACT
Source organism: Glycine max (assembly GCF_000004515.6). NCBI lineage: Eukaryota > Viridiplantae > Streptophyta > Magnoliopsida > Fabales > Fabaceae > Glycine > Glycine max. The sequence continues at coordinate 32,710,072 of NC_038244.2, forward strand.
TTCTTCTGAGTAGTCACTCTATATATTAGTGGAAGTTAGTTAGTTAGTTACTTCATTTTGTAAAAAATAGAATTAGTTACTTGTGCAAGTTTTTTTCTTTTCTCTCTTTTTCTCTCAATTGTTCTTCATTCTTTTTCCTTTTTTCAATTCTGTTCCATCATTTTCTTGCACAAAATTTCATGGCTTTTCATTGGTGATGATCCTAGAGGGTTAAACAATTAATCAATCCAAGGATTCACTCCAAGCAATGCTGAATTTGAGTTCTGGTTTAATATTTCTAATCTTTGTGAACGTCCTTATTTCTCTTCAATCTTATTTTTTATTTTCATGATTGTGATTATGCTTAGGATTGAAAGCAAATTAGGTTATGGATTCATTTCCTAATTTCAGAATTTAATCATAGATTGATTGGATGATTTTCCAACCTAATTTGTGATCTCAAACAATTTAGGGAGATTGATTCGATTAAACTTTCTCTAATGCATTTGAGTGAACTTTCACACTCAACATCATTCGTAGTAACTGTGATAATTCTATTTGCATTGGTTTGGTGAATTGGATTGATGCTTTTAAACTTGAATTTTGTTATGTTCTTGTTTTGTTTTATTTCTTTAACTCTGTTTTTATGTGTTTTCGCATTCTTTTATAATCGCTTACAAACTGTTCGATAAAATTCTTCCTTTCTGTTTATAAGTGAATGAACGTATGAATCATATTGAATCATATTTTTGAGTTCGACCTAGGTTAATTTTGTACTACAGATTCCGAGTTTAATCTGTTTTTGGAATGATTCGACATTCGTTATCATTTATCATGAGCCAGAAGGTCATTGAAGTCACCCAAGATGCATTAGGGGTGAGAGTCGTCAATAGAGAGCTCTCTTAATAGATTCCATGAGTCACATCTTTTGTTTCTATCAGGAATGCCATAGAAGCCTGTAAATCTCCATGGGGGATGTCTAGGGTGAGAGATAATAATATCAATAAAATTTCAAGAAAATTAATGATTTGGTAGTAAAATGTTTTTTTTTCAAAATAAGGATAAACCATCACCCCTACCAAAACAATCCACTAAGAAGCAGTAATCATAACCCAACAAAACATTTACTTCATCGATTCATTTACGAATTACAAGAGTTTGAAAAAGGAAAAATACATTAGGGTGGAAAGTCCTAATCAAGTCACAGAGCTAAAGAATTGTGCTCGGGTTGCCCAAGCCCCGACAATTCCAGTCAAAAAGACTCAAGGTTCCAAGAGGTCTGGCTACTAGACTCTACCATTAAAAAAAGCTCAAATTTTGTGCCTTTGAAGGATTCAAGTGAGGTTATGATGTTGTCATAGTTCTGGACGTCCATGTTGGTGGCGTGGACTTGGCCGTAATATTTAATTTCTTTTTTTGTCATTAATGATTAGGTTAGTTTCCATGGAATCAACGTGGGGTGAGATTGCCCCTGATTGGTGTCAATAACTTCCTCATTCAAAGCTATCAGATCCTTTTTTGGAAATAAAATCATAGGATTTTGGGCAAATAGAAATAACCATACATTAACATTTTTTATCCTCCACAATAATAGGGTGAATATGTTGCCCCCACCCACATTATTGTTGCCATAAATATCAACTATTCATTGTAACTTCCCATGATTTGGAGATTCTCCTTCACCGCGTAGATATTTCAATTGACGTTGTGAGTTCATGCTTCTGACATCAACACTAGTTTTAGTTCCCCATGCATGTTTGCCATCATCAAATACCATGGTAAACATTTGCACAGAGGTCATCAGTGTGTCCTAGCATGTCGCAAAGGTAGCAGAAAGCCCCAAGTCTTTCATATTTGAAGGAAACCCTTTTCAGCTTTCCCCCTTCCTTGTTGATGCATTTGGACCGCTTCAAGGATTAATGAACATCCAAGAAAACCCTAATTCGCACATATGAGTGCCAAATATTTGAGTTATTCTTTTCATTGCACTCTAAGAACTCACAAATAATTGGCAAGACTTTTTACCAACAACCATAGAGACAAACCCAACAGGGAGATTGTGGACCTAAACACATAATCTAATCTTGAATAACAAGAGTTAGTTTGGAATCCCACCATCTTTGATGATGTTGAGAATGAGATAGTCCCTATCAAATGACCATGAGTCTCCCTTCAAAATGCATTGCATGTCTATCTAGTGGAAGAATTAGAAAAGGAAAATCTTGTTGCCAACTTCTTTGATGGAAACACCCTTTCTTGGTTACCATATGTCTACCATACATTCCTTCTTGATTTGAGTGTGGATTGATCTGATTGTGAGAAAACATCCCATGAGACGGAGGGAGAAATCGAGGATATCATACTCACTAACATCTTTTGGGATTATTATATCTTCGCCCTTATCTTCCAACGATAAAGCCTCCAAACTCAGTGATGCCATAAGGAGTAGAACAACAAAAATACACGATAAGATGAAAAAGCTAAAGCTTATCACGAGCAAGGAAACCCTATCTTGGAGAGAAAGCATCTCATGAGGAGATTTTTGTTTTAGAATTTCTTGATATTACAAATGTGTTGTATTATTTTAATTTATATAAACATATTTTTTTTTAAAAAAATATCTTTGTGAATTTATTTACATTTTTGTATTAGATGTGTTAATAGATATTTATGCTTATATATTTTTTATGGTAGTTATATTCAATATATATTTTAATAATATATAAGACATTTTTAGGGTAGTTATATTCAATTAAAAAATTAATTACATGTAATTTTTTCAATTACATAAAAATTAAATCACCATATTACATTTAACTTGGGTTGAGATATCATAGTCACAACAGCACATACCATAATGCAAGAGTAAACTTACCAAATATAAACATATTTAAAGATAATTAACTTAAACTCAATTAAAAATAATTGTCTAAACTTTATCATCTTTAATTATAATTGAGTATAAACATCATAAAACAACTATCAAATATCACCATCACAAGTCTTATAATCAAGCATCATCATGCAGCATCAATCATGATCATGGAATGCAAACTCTACTCCATGGAAATTTTCATCACTTGAGCGATCAATATTGACACATCCCTTAACATAGTCCATCCTCTTTGACCAATAAGGGAGCACTACAATTAATCCTATGGGAAATGAGAAATTTTGTTAGGATAAAATGGTTGTGGGGGTTGGCTTACTACAATAAAGCATACATTAACCTACTACAGTAAAGCCTGCATTAACCTTAACCTCTCTTGGAATTATCCCGCCCAATTTATCCTTTAGGCCCATTGACATGACCACCCTAAAGGTTTCCCAGCACTAGGTTGACGGCCCATCGAACACCCTCAACTTACATCCCTACTCATATGTCATAACAATTATGCATCACGTATGTGTGTACATACAATTTTACCTCACAACATCTTACATTCATTATTATTTTGAGGTTTTAGATACGGCTCCTCCATGCTTTCCATCTTACCTATGAGTGACCTTTCTCAAGGATCCAAGTTTCACTATCTAAAATCCATCCCTTATACATTTAAATGAGTTAACCTATTGTTTATGAAACATTTTTACAACTTTGAAAAGCAATCAGAGTTTAAAACATGAGGGGTGTATATGTGGAAAAATATTCACTAAGTGAGATCCCAGGGCGCTTAGTGAGTCGAAATTTCAAAATAGATCAAACAATTGACATCAAAGGGAGAAATTTGCCCTTCAACAATGAGTTTTCAAGCTACTTCAAAGAACACTTTATTAATGAAAACGGTGTGGGATGATTAAGGTCTAAAGAATATAAATGCAACGAAACATTAACTGAAAAAGTGATCAAATAAAGACTTAAAAATTGTGGGAAAATAATAAATTTGATTGATTGATTGTTTTGGCAAAAGGTCATTTACACAACTTCTTAGCACATATTTATACTACATTTCAAGATCTTATGTTGAGATAATTGTCTTAGTCTGTTTACAGAAGTCCCACAATCCCACTATGTTCCATTCAACTAATTATTTGAGTATTTCAGCTAACTTTAGTGGGTCATAGTCACAACGAGCTACTCATTGGTCTTCCTATATTTTAGGCACGTCCATTAAGCACTAGTGATTGTCTTATCTTTTCTTATCTCGAATACCAGCTATTGTTCCTTATAACCCCCATTTTTAAGGATCCACTATTGAGTGCCTTTCCAATTTTGAATTCAACTAACATCTACTTGAAAATATTAACTGAATATTACTTATGATCATTGCTAGATAAATATCTTGTTTTGGTTACCTTTATCTAAAGTTTGTTGATTCAGCTAACATTTTAATTTTTCGATTTGACTGTGAGAAAAGGTCCAATATAATTTGGTGCCAATATAATCACATCTATTTATAATATATAAATCTTGAATAACGAACTATGACATTGACAACTAAACTAACTAGATATCACTAGGACAACATTTTATAACAATTTTCCACTTTCTCCTAACCAAATGATTCTCACATCAACAAATTCTATTCCTTTTTAATTTTTCAAATGAATAAGTTTTGGGTTACATTCTGCAAAATAACTATTAGTTTTTTTTAAAGTAAAATGAAATATCATTAAAATAAGAGACCAGATTTTTATCACAAAATTTATGTTTGAGAATCATCCAAAACATATTTCTATTTGAGAATGAATCAATCAAATCTCCATAAACTCAAAGCTTTAGCACATATATTGCTATAGTAGATGTGTCCTAAAAGTAGACTTTTGTGCCTTTTCCCTTAGAATGGTAATTTTGTACTAAAGATTGAAATATTGAATAATAGAGAAGATACACCATATATATACATTAAATGATCTTATTTTCTCCTTGCAACCAAAGAACTTAATACAAATTATCACAATTGGCAACCAATACACAAGTTGTTCAGAAATTAGATTTGTTACTTAGTGTACTACCTTCTGTTGAAGGATTACATTCACTTGGTTGGATGCGTTTTTTTCTTGGCAAAGAACATTACAACTTTGGAAGGAAATAATGACTTCTTCTTCTTCTTCTTTTTGTTCTTATCTGAGGCTGATCCAACTTCAATGTTATTTGAAGGAACTTTTCCCTTAGGGCTTGATGAATCATGTGCAGGCTTAGTTGGAGTAGAAGTTTGTTCATCATTCAATTCACCAGGCTTCTTTTGTTTCTCTTGTTCAGCCCTCCAAGTTCTTAATTCATGTTCTACAGCTAACTTTCCTTCATTGGCCTTTTTGAAATTCTCGGTTGCAATGCTGAGAGATTCTCTTCTTACAGACAACTCCTCATTCAGTTCTTTTAACTTCTCCAAGCTTCTTAGTTCAGACTCCCTTGCTATCTGAATCTGAGAATTAGCAGCTTCGATCCTCATGTTCGCTTGCTCCTCTGCCTTATAGGCTCTCCTGCTAAGCTCATGATATTCTTCTAGTGTGAGTGTCACCATTGAGGAAGAGTCCTTGTCATTTTTGTTGCCTTCAGCTGATTTACTCTTCTCCAATGTTATGATTGCATCTCTGGCCAACATCTCAACAACCTTGGCTGCTTCTATCTCCTTATGTTTTGCCAATAAACTACTTTCCAATGTGCTTGATTGGGCTTTGGCTTGTTCAAGCTCTTCTTGGGCTTCAATCATCTCTTCCTGAGCTGCCTTAGCAAGTGATTTGGCCTCATCAGCCTCTTGTGCTGCTTTCTGAACTTTCTTTGGCAACTCAGTCATCATCTTTCTTGCTTCATTCTCTTTCATCTGAATGAAAGTTGTGGCTAACCTAGACTTCTCTAGTTCATCTTGGAGATTCGCAACCACGGCCAAAGCCTTTTCCTCATTTTTCTTAAGGGAAGTGAGAATCGACTTCTCTTTTTCTAGTTTCGATTTTAGCGACACAGAAGCCGCCCTCAAGCTGTTAACATCAGAAGTTGTTTTCTCTATGTTTAGCTTTAGTTCCTTAAGTTTCTCTTTTTGTTCTTTATAGCATTCCTCATTTACTTTTGATTCCATATATGTTGCTAATTCAGCTTTTAAATCATGCAGTAAGGAGGAAGCTGATTCCAATTTAGATTTTAGAACCCTGGCTGACAAAACTTGCTCATTTACTCTTTGGAGCTCCTTTTCTACTCCTTCAAGTTCCAACTTTAAATTGTGAGAATCTTGATCAACAACTCCTAATCTTTGTTCTTCTGCTTCCAAATGCGCGGTTCGCGTGGAGTTCAACTCCTCTTTTGTTGCAATCAACTCAGTAGTCAAGTCTTCAACTGCCTTTTCAATCTGCTTGGATGTTGCAATAGTCTCTTCTGCATTGTTGATTGCTATATCCCTTCCACTCGCCATAGAAGCATACTCCTTACGCACTGAGTCCAGTTCTCTTTCAACGAATTCAAACTCCAAAAGCGCTTCAGTAAGCATGGATTTTTTAGCCTCAAGTTTTGCCTTGGCTTCAATACTGGCTTCACTAGCAATGTCTTGCTCCATCTCTTCAATTTTGAGAATCACATGTTCAACCTCTTTTTTTGCCTCAAGCTCATCTTTTTCTACCTTTTCTAAGCTATTTTTGAGTTCTTCTATCAGCTTCTTAGTGTTTTCCAATTCCTCAGCAATTTCTTCCTTTCTAAAGTCTTCTGCAAGCTTGTTTCTCTATTCAACCAGAAAAATTAAAATAAGTAAAACTAGTGGTTATGAATGCCCCAAAGCAATGGGAAACAAGTATTTAGAGAATAAGTTATTAATCCACTGCAAGTACACTCATTCAATTGTAAATGCATGGTTTATCTACAAAGGGGGTAGTTCAATTGGTTGAACAAAGTGTCTGATTGTTGTAAACCCTGAAACCGTATTTAATTTCTATGGATAACAAAAAAATGCATGTTTTATCTATAAGGTTTAACTATTTGCACCATTATGTTTCAAACCTTATAATGAGATTACCACACCTTTACTTTTTGATCCATTACTAGAATTCTTCTAAAGTTCTGACTTGGGTCAATGGAGAAATATCCTTTTAGTATTATTTATGATGAATTATAAAAGTGGCTTAGTGACGTTTTTACTCCCTTAAAATTGGGTGTCTTTTTTAGTCTCCTAAATAAAAATTTATAGTTTTGGTCCCTTAAATTCATGAAGTGTTTTTTTAATCCTTCTTGAATGATTTTGGCCATTTTGATGCATAATTTGTGATAATTTTTAACCACAAAAAAGACTAAAAACTATTTCACGAATTTGAGAAACTAACAAATGCAAATTTTAATTTAGAGGACTAAAAAAGACAAATCCTTAAATTTGAGGGACTAAAAATATATTTAGGTGTATAAAATAATATTCTAAAGTTATGAAATGCATCAGTCAAGAAAAATATCTTCATCATTTAGGCACCAATGTGAAAACCAGAACCCTTTTAGTATACTCAGAAGCCACAAACACCATCAACCCCAATTTAATCATCAAAACACATGTTTATAATGTAGTAGTTCTCCATTTATTCTACACTAGGTATTTGCAAATGATGCTATACATACAAACCCAAAAGCATAAAGAAAATGTGAAGCATAAATACAATTCAAACAATATATATCATACCTCCTCCACCAGACTCTGGGTTCGACGAGATTTCCAATCAATTCTTCCTCCAAACTTGGACACAGCATCTTTGAAAGTGGATTCCATGGTGGATTTTGAAAGTGGCCCGTCTTTAATATTTCTCACAGGGTCTGCCACCAAAATTTCTGAAATTCAAGTGATTTGAAAATAGAAATAAAAACAATAAGAACATCTCAAAGCACAATCTCAGATCTTTACAAGAACAAAATTATTTAAACATTTATTGCCCTTCAGATATGACACAAAATCCTTATTCCTTCTTTTTTTACGTATACCACATAGATTATTGCTCAACATCAAATGCTTGTGATTTTTGTAAGAATAACTTATCTGCTTGTAATTATCTAGTATTAACTTTTTTATGTGCGTTACCCAATTGAAAGCTTGGATAGTGAACATATCGATTTTAAGAATTATGAGCCATATTATAGCAAAATGAAGAAAAGCCAGATAGAAGAAATTTAGAAAATTTATAAGTGTCCCACCAAATGCAGTTCATCATCTCCACAAAAAAATTAACATATTATATTAGGGAAATGATATTTGTAAAAGTAAAAGAGAAATTTGAAATGTAATAAATGATAGGATAATAAATATGAAACATATATTATACAAATTGTTGTATGAATTTTCCCATTTTACTTTTTTGACACAGAATTTTCCCATTTCATATTTTTATAAGAACAACATTTCATGAAAGTCTTATGCCCTTCAACAACAATTGATATCGAATTTCCATTTCTCTTTATGTCTTTCATCTTTTTTCTCAAATATTTGCAAGATGGTATCACCCTTCAAGAACAACGTTATGGCATACAACGGAGAGAGAAAAACGAAATGGAATCACATACATGTGAACAAAAAACATAACAATTAAGAAGAACGAGAAACCAAAAACAAGAACATACTAAAGAGAGATTGAAACCTTGATCAGAATAGGAATTGGAACACCCGGAAAAGAAGAAAATGTGGAAGAATAGAAAGAAAATAGGAATTAAAAGGTAATAATAACGTGTTAGGAGTGGTCTTATCCTACGATACGGTGGAAGAAGGAAGTAAAATGTTTAGGAGACGACTCATGAAGGAGGAAGGAACAATACAAATCTATCTGTTTACGGCTTCCTCCTTGTGTTTCCAAATCATGAAAAGTTCCTCATAAACGGCCTCGTCGACCAAACCAAATTGATACTCAAGTGTTTGGATAACCATTTGTCACCTTTTCCACCACAGGAATTATAAATAGAACAACAATTTAGGATAAATATGGTATTGGTCATTGGACACCTATGTTGGTACGTAGTACATATACCGTCCTATACCTCTTGTACATGAATGTTTTTTTTTTTTCTTTTACCGAATTTCTTGCCCAAAATCTAAGATATATCTAGTAAGAAAACAATTTTCATTCAAGAGTATGAAAAAAAAATTGAATCATACAATTATATATGAGTGATTTAAATTTAAATTTTATTTTTTGGCCAATATTATTTTAAAAATTATAATTATAATGATTCATGTATAATCTTATGTACTCTCCTACAAAAATATATATCTTTCTCATATATATATATATATATATATATATATATATTTGTCATTACACGAGCTTCTTTAAAATGATAATTAATATAATTTTGTGAAGGAAAAAATTGGGAGTAAACTCCTTGAATATTTTGTTTTGCATGCATTAATCCATAAAATCAAGTTGATAAATGCTAGAAACACATACTAAAACACATTTTTTCATTATTTGAAATTTATTGAAAATGATAAAAATTTATGAAACTCATATCATATTTAATAACTATCTCTCTTAATTTAACAGTTTTTAATAAATTTTAATTAGAAAAAAATTGTTTAGATAAGTGTATTAAAGAATGTGTTATTAACCCTTCTCATCAAATTATTTCTTTAATTTTTTCATTCATCCCACATTAAATGCTAAGAAGTTGTTGATGTGTACTCTCAAATCAATGTTGAGCACAACTTAAGAGGTTACTAATGCAAACAGCTAGACGGAGTTTTGGTGATATGACATTCACATATGTCTGCAAGGTGTATGCATGCTATTAAACATTTATAAGAAGTGAGAATTTTTAATATATTATTGTGAGAAATAGAACTATATATCTAATCTATATAATTGTAAACAATTCTGTTGTGTCTCACAGTTAAGGAAAAGAAAACTTTACCCATAATTCTATGCATTATATATATTATTTGTTTTTTCTTTTTTTCTTTCTTTGTTAAAGAGCTTTTGTGAACAACTTATTAAAGTTAATGACATCCTTTGTTATTATATTACTTTTCTTTTAGTTATATAGTGTGGATAGTCAAGAAATGGAAAGTAGTATAATTGATGTTTCGGCTGCTTCAAGAAAACGTAAAAGAGATGAAGAAGAGGAAGAAGAACTTGAACAAGCATTTTTCATTATTGTTAGTGTTGTCACTATGCTTTTGGGTGCACTGACTTGGTATCATGACAAGTACTTTGTTAAGGAACCTGCCCAAAATTTGGAATTAGAAAGACATAGTTTCCTCAATCATCTATTCAGGGAAATAGAAACTGATTGCATTGAACAATTAAGGGTCAGTAAAAAGGCATTTTTTTAAGCTTTGTAGAATTTTACAAGAGAAAGGGCAATTGGTAAAAACAAGAAATGTTTCTATAGCTGAAGCTGTGGCAATGTTTTTGCACATCCTTGCTCGCAACCTAAAGTATAGAGTTGTGCACTTTAGTTATTGTAGATCCATGGAAACAATAAGTAGGCAATTCAAGAATGTCCTGCGAGCTATAATGAAAGTAAGCAAAGAATATTTGAAGTTCCATGACTATAATCTAGAGGGCTCGATGGAAAACAAATGGAGATGGTTTAAGGTAAGTTTGTCATTTGTTAGTAATTATAAGGTACTTTAAGTGATTACAACTTATTTTTTATTTTGAAATGTTTTTAGAATTCGATTGGAGCACTTGATGGAATACATATTCCCGTAATAGTTGTTGCAGAAGATAGGCCTAGATATCGTAATAGAAAAGGTGATATCTCTACAAATGTTTTAGGAGTTTGCGGTCCAGATTTAAGGTTTATATATGTGTTGCCTGGGTGGGAAGGGTTAGCAGGAGATTCTCGAGTTTTGCATCATAAAAATTGTCTCCATATTCCAAATGGTAATATCATGAAAATGATGAAACTTTATTTATCATATAAAAGAAATATGCATATTTTTTTATATATAATATTTTTTTAAAACCATTGTAGGTAAATATTTTCTTGTGGATGCGGGGTATACAAATGGCCCTGGATTTTTAACACCTTATCGAAGGACTAGATATCATCTTAATGAGTGGATCGGAAACACCCCTCAAAATTACAAGGAGTTATTTAATCTTTGTCATACAAGTGCAAGGAATGTTATTGAAAGGTCATTGGGGTATTGAAGAAAAGATGGAGTATATTAAGAACTCCTTCTTTTTTTATATAAAAATACAAATAAGAATTATTAATGCTTGTTTCATGCTACATCATTTCATAAGAGATGAACAACAAAGTGATCCAATTTTGGAAGCCCAAGACTTGGAACTTTTATCTGTTGTTGACAATGAGTTAATCAATCAACAAATGGAAAGAGTTACAAATAATATCGGAGATGAAGTCACAACTATCCAAGCAACTGAGGAATGGACAAGATTCTGTAATACTTTAGCAATGAATATGTTTGCCACCTATCAAATAAGAAGAAACTTTGACTAGGGAGATATTTTTAGTGGATTTGGATTTTGTTTCTTATGTGTAATTGACTCTATACTCATGTATGTGTGATACTTTGAATTTTTGTATTTCATAATACTTTGGATTTTGTTTACTTTTTATGTGTAATTAATTTTATACTTTCCTAGAATGCTAATTTGACATGTCTCACCTTTATATATATGTAATTATATATGTGAGATTTTTTTTTTTTTTTGTCTAGAGAAATGGAATCAAGCAATGTGAAGAACAAGTCAAGTGGAAAGAGAAAGATGTTTGGTGAGGACACAAGAAGTTACTTCGCATGGAACTTGAAAATGGAGCATGTACTAGCTGATATCTGCTTAGAGATCAAAGAAATTTGGACAATAAAGGTGATGGAAATTGGAAAGCAGTAGCATATAGTACTATAGCTCAAATTTTGTCCAAGCGTTTTGGAGTTCACCTCATGATAGATAATGTTAAGAATCATTTTAAGCTTTGGAGAACATGGTATGGAATTGTGAGAGACATTCTTAGTCAAAGTGGATTTGACTGGAATAGCACAAAGTACATGATTACCATTGAAAATGAAATTGCATGGAATGAATATGTAAAGGTAGTCAATCATCTTTTAATTTTATTCAATTGTAATTATTATTTGTGTTGTTATTAACATGTTTCTATTTTTTTTCAAGTCACATGAAAAGGACGAATGATTTTGATTCAAATTCATTCCTAATTGGAATGATATTGTTGACCTATGTGCAAAGGATAGAGCTACTGGACTCCGAGCAGAAAATGCATTAGATGCAGATGATATCATGAGCAAAGAAACAAATGAAGAGGAAGCAATTCATAGTGTGAGTTTTGACTTAGAGGGATCAAGTTCCGCCACAAGAAAAGCATTCGCCCAAGTAAGAGTGGAAAGAAAGAAGGGATGATTTCCTCAATGAAAGAAGTAGCCGAGTCATTAAAAGAATTTGTTGAAGTGACTAAGTAGAAAATGGAAAACAAAAAAAAAAGATTGAGATAAAAGAAGCTTAAGAAGTGGTACATGAAGTGGTGAGTGAGCTAGATAATATACCTAATTTTAATGGTGCACTTCGACATAGAACAATCAATTAATTGACAGAAAATCTCATTAAGTTTACGATTATAAAAGTTCTTCCATTGGATGAGAAGGAGGATTACATCTCGTCTTTTGTGCCTTGATGCCAAATTACAGGTACATTTGATATCATGACAAGTATGTTGATGTTGTATAATTATGTTTTACATTTATATCTCTCATTTTATATAAAAATTATGTTTTAACAAATATGATTTGTTTAGTAGCAGTTAACATTATGTTTTCTTTTGCAGAAAAGATGTGAAGGAATTCTTGTGCTAAAGCAAATGCAATTAGAAAATTTGGAATTATTTTGGAAGTTAGACTTATTTTGTGACTAGATTTTGCTTTAATCCAAGCTTTTTTTTTGGTGTAATTGCATTATTGATCAATGACTTCTACAGAAAATAAGTTTTATCTATAGACTTCTAAATAACATTCCAAGGTGAAATCATACTAAATATTTCTTATGTTATGTTGTGAGTTTTGTAGTGAGCCGTAAATGGAATAATGATTTAAATAGTTAAATTAATATATTTTTAATTGAAATAGATTAAAATAGTACATATTTATTGGAATATCACACTCAACAAATAGTACATAGAATTTATTAATGAAAAAAATAATTATTTTATTAAAAATTTGTTTTATTCAAATATAAAATTTAAAAAAAAAAAGAATGCATTTGATTATTTTATCAAAATAAGAATTTTTTAAAATGAAGAAATTCAATTTCTTTATCCAAACACAAAATTTTGAAAATAAAAAAATTCAATTTCTTTATTCAAACACAAAATTTTAAAAATGAAGAAATTCAATTTTTTATCCAAACACAATTTTGAAAATAAAGGAATTTAAATTGAGGCATTTAAAATTCTCAAAATTTAAAATTCAATAGAATTTTAAATTTCTTCATCCAAACATATTCTTAACTTCTTCGTTGTCTATGGCAAGATTCTCATAATCTTGGTACCAACTAAAAGGTGACCTACACCTTCTACAAATTATAACACCATGATTTTTCTACCATATGTGATTAAGTATTTAATAAAATAACTTAAAAAGAATTATTTTTTTATTGAAATTGGACTATGTAACAAATTAATAGTGTGAAACGTCACGGTAAAAGAAATTTTCTTGCAAATTTTCCTATAAAACTATTTTTTTTACAGCATAACTTTAAAAAAATTACCAATTACTTTTCTACAAATTTATTTATACGATGAATTTTTGAGGCCTGAGTCTAGCCTACGATGAATGTTTGAGCCTAGCCTAACATAATAGGAAAGTTAAAGAAAAAGGAAAGGTTAGCCGGAATAGGAAAGCCAAGCCAAAATAATGAAGAATATAAAGGGGTGATCAAAGTCTGCTAGTTTAAAAAAAAATTAATTATACCAAAAAAATAATATAAGTATATATTGGTATCCAAAAAATAATATATATATATATAAGCCTATCAGACTTTTTAATAAGCCTAAGCCTGGTAGTCTATTTAATTTAATAGACTTTTAAAAAAGCTTAAATCTAACATTTTAATTAAATAGGTCGGTCCAGACCAGATTTTATATAAACGTAGGCCCCTATAGATCGATTTGACCTATTCTCACCCCTATTTATAAGCAAGTAAATAATATAATACATTCAATTTATTAAATTTATTGTTTACAAAAGTTTTAACGATATTTTTTATAGTAAAAAATAGCATAAGATGAAAACTTTTAGGTAATTAACAACAAATTTGTATATTAAAAAACATGATACCATGTAAAATAGGAGGAGTAACATAGATGAAGTCTAAATTTAGTGTATTACAAGTAACAAAAAGAAGACAAACAAAATAAATTAGTTTGTATATAAAAATGAAATGGTATATGATAAACTGATATAATAAACACATATGAATCGATCAAAGTATTTTTTAATTTAGAAAATAAAAATAAAACTAGACATTAAAATAAATAAATAAATAATTAAAAATTTTAATCTTAGCTAAATTTGTAGTTATTTAAAATCAAAAAATATATAAGTGATCGATTATGAAAAGGTATGACTACGAAGCAAGATGGGAACCAATATGTTAGTCTCTATACCCATTCTCTCTCACTAAAATTAAAATCAGAAAACAAAATAATTAAAAAGTATTTTAATCTTATCCAAGGTGTTTCACCTTATCACCCACCTCAACATCACTCACCTTAGCCTGAAGGTCTTTCACCTTATCACCCAGGGTTGCCAGCTTACCCTTCAGTTTTGAGTTATCACCTGTCAAAGTAATATTTCCATTCAAAGCTTCGTGAAGAAAGGTCCATGCATCCTCCAATTCAGCCTTCAACTTCTCACCTTTAGAGGAAGGATTCAAAAGAAAATGTTGAGCAATAGCTGTTGCCCATGATTGGAAAGCCCAATAGTTTGCCTGGTTGGTGCCCTGGTCAGACTTTTCCTAGATGTCTCGGCCATGGTCTGAAAGAGCACGCAAACCAATAAGATTTCAGGGCTGGAAATCTTTGGAGAAGAAGCTCCCAAATGTCATAGCCAAAATAAAAGCGATAAGATAGGAAGGTGAAAAATCCAAAGTTTGTTGCTTAAGTTTCTTGGAATGATGATGCCCAGATGGATCCTAGGAAAATCTCCTATGTTCATGGTGTCTTATTTTATGTTTGTTCTTGTCTGCTTTCTCTTTATCTTGGCTTTCCTCGTCTTTCTAAGGAGGGGTAGTATCCCTAGGCAGATCTTTTGGGATGTCGAGACAACATTCAGATTTCCTTGAGAAGCCCGATGTTTCTAAAAGAAGAAAAAAAAACTCAGCCACATAAGCAACTCATAAACAAAGGTTAAGCATACCCTTCTTTAACAATTTTGGCATCAGGGGTTTGAGAAGAGTGCATAAGCTTAGAAACAAAATAACGGAGCACCCCAATGAGAACCATAACCACAGAGAGAGGGATCAGCCCCCAGTCTCTGATTGCTGTATCCAGCACCAGATCTTCTGCCATTGCTCTAATTCCTAGTTTCCTACAACCCCATATGAAATTAAAGCTGCTTATAACTCCAAAATATATTTTTTTAAGGTAAAGTGCTTGTACTATTTGGCTTTGCCTATTGAATTTGAAGAACTTACCGTGCCGCACTATCTGATTCGGTTTCGCGGGTTCCCAAAACAAAACCGCGATGCGTCACGGTCTCACGGAGAAAAATCGGTCCAAAAGGCGCTACAAATGGAGGATTCAAGGATGGTGCAGGGTGAATTTAGGAAATTGAAGACAAGTGAGCGAACCCTAATTTCGCGATGGAGGAACAAACTCAATACTAATAATGCACTTCGTTTTCATCGTTAAAAAAACTCAGTCGCATGCTGCGTTTCTTTACGATGCCCTTATAAAAAAAAAAATATCGACAAGCTCGTAAATTAACTGAGATTTTCTTTTGTAAAAAAAAAATAGTTTTCTCTTTTTTTAAGAACTAAGTTCTATATACCTCTTTAGAAACAATCACTTTTTTTGAAATTTTTTTGACGGTTTTTTTAAATTTAAATAAAGTAGCCCTTCTTCCGAAGTGTTTTTTTTAGGAATGAATAGAACACATTATTAAATTTGATGTAGTCTTGCTCTATATAATTTTGTATTGATAATATTAATATCAATAATTTATCTCTTAATAACATAAATGACTATTATATGAATAAAATAATAAGAATTATAAATAACTATTATAATTTATGAATAAATATTAATTATACTTTTGGTCTCTTAGGTTATAATTATAAATAAGTTCTTTTAAGTATCACAATAATATAATTATTCTGTGAGTTAATCTTTTTTCTTTTATTAAAAATTGGTTAAATATTCAATTTATTTTTCAAATTATTTTAAAATATTCAATTAGGTTATGAGTTCTTTGAAAACTAAAATAAGATTTTCTAATTTTTTTTTTTAAAAAAAGTCTCAATCAAGTTTTTTCTTCAAGAAAGTGACATCATTAACATGAAAATTTGAATAATTTTCATTTACAAAAGTGACAATTTTTTACCTTCACTGTATTTTTTATTTTTAAATTAAAAAAATAATAAATCTTAAATATAATTTTAAAATAATAATCTTGAACTTTTTTCCATTCTTCCTTCGATATCTTTTTTTTTAAAAAAATTACACAAAAAAATTTATAAGAAACAAAGTATATGCGAAATATTTACACACACAATTGATAACGAGTTCGACTAATTATGTCTGCGTTTTTTTTTTCATTCAAATTATTCTCTTTCTTTTTCTTCTCTGTCACTCCATTCAACCAACCCTTAGAGAGGATAGTCGTTCGTTAAAGAAGTTTGGATTGTCACTATTGGGTCATGTTCCTAAAGCTTTTTTTTTTCTTCTTGTTTGATGAAATGTGTCGCCACGGGGTTCAACCAGGAATGATACACTGGGGCAATCAGGAGCTTTAGCCAATCTCTCCCTCAAACTTCTTTATTTTATTTTTTTTTGGAATAAAAACATTACTAATGATATATAAAATAACAATTAATAATGTATGCTACTACTAAGATAAAATAATATATTGATTAATAGACCTGATAATTAATACCACTTATGCATTAATCTTTTTATTAATATATATTCTCACTAATTATAATTTAACTCAAAGAGATATATACACTTATTAATAAATCTTATTTCTATATGACTTTTCATTAATTGTTATCATCTAGACTAATTATATTTTGTGTATTATTATAAATCTCATATATCTATTTATATATATCTAATTATCAACACTAATTATTATTAAACATTATATAACATATTTATATATTATGCATAATTATTATGAAATTTAATGACTTTTAATTATTATTATATTTGATTTGTTTGTTCCTTTTGCTATTTTGAGATTATTATTGTGAATGTTGTTTGATTGTTATTCTACATTTATATTTGTGAGAACAAAAGTCTTTTAAATTTTCAAAAAAAAAATTGTATTGAGTTATAAATACATGTAATTTTTTCTTGTATACTTTGAAAAAAAATGATTTAATTTTATGCATAAAACTAATAATAATTTTTATAAAAGTCATTATTTATTAAATATGTCTTTCTTAGAAGTTGTATATTTAAATAGTTAAAGTACAAAAAAAAATTCAACTCACCTTCAATGGTTTTCAAATCCTTCCCCAATTCAACTCACATATTTTATTGTGATAAGACTTGGTGATGACTTGTTGATGTTGTGGCATGTTATGTGTTGCCTACTACATACACTAATTGATTTAATTACATTTTTTTCTCATGTATTATAATCTTGTCAAAACTCGCATTATGTGTGCTAAGGATCCCTACCAAAGATTAGACACCACTTAACAATAAAAATTACTTCGTAACAATACTATGATGAAAAAAAATCTTATCAAAATAATATTTGCTTTAGGCAATACGTCCATTTCCAATTCTCATCATAATCTAATGTCACACCAATAAAATTTATTAAAAACATAACAAAAGACTAATGAAAGGATATTTACTAAGTTTGTTAAAAACATCTAACAAAATTGCACAATTATAATACTAAATAGAACAAAAGTACAATTAAACCTACAAATAATAATTAATAGTAATTAACGTAAATAATTATTATAAATAATGAAAATAGTATTGTTATATATAATTATTATAAGAGATTAAAAACTATTTTGGTTATCTATAATTGTTATAAATAATTAAAATAATGACTGTAATAGTCATTTTTAATTTTGTACCATAAAGCAACTTAAAAAATCATTTATTTCACAAAAGGATATTAACTAAAAATATATTATCGAAATCTTCTTTATCATAAGAATTCAAACTGTCACATTTTCTCTCTCTCAAAATTTTAAGAACTTTTTAAAACAAAATTATAAATTTAAAAATTCATCCAACTAATCATGTTAATTCTTTGGGTCTATTTTATATTGTAAAATTTTTTCTTTACTTTGGAACAATACCATTTTCAAACCATTCCCATTAAGTTAAAAAAGAAAACAAAATGCAGATTTAGTCAATAATATATTTGTATTGATTTACTCTTGATAAATTTGTTTGAATCTTGTCATTGTAATACAGCTATTGTATATTTGTCTTTTTCAAACGCTTATATTTTGATTCTACCTCTCTCTTTGTGTTCTCTGGCAAGTCTAACAAAGCCAAAATCAAATATGTGGCAAATATACCTTAACGATTACCAATTGAAACTAGTATCAAAAAGGGAAGGCAAGAGCAATATAAATAAAAGTAGAAATCCTAAAGTCTCGGCCGAGGAATGAAGGAACTTATTGATTAAATAATTTTGGAATTCATATATTATACCTTAATGATTACCACACACACAATCAATCATAACTAACTCTCATATTGGCGGCAATTTTGATAAAGTTTGTGCATTTTCTCTCTCAATATAATAGGATTAATGGAAATCAAGAAAACCACAAAGGAGAAAAGAAAAAGAAAAGAATGTCTCACCAAAGAAAACAAGAATGCCATTGAGTTCCTTGATGAACACGTTTTCTATTATGACGAGGAAGATGAGCAGTGGTTTAAGGAAAAAGATGATCAGTGGGTAAAGAACATACCATGCTACAAAGAAGACACAACCAAAGTAGTCTTGAATTCAGTTGACTTCAACTTTGACATGCAAAACAAAGATTTAGATGAGTTCTTGAAGGTTCTTAGCACTCAAGATTCTTCCCATTAGCCTACCAAAGTTCTTACTCCCGCCTCTAAGGTTCCTACCCCTCAAAGAGTTCCTGATCCTATTATTGTTGTTACTCCTTGATCGAGACCGTACCCAAATCAAATAAACATGAAAATGCAGTAACTAGGAAGTGATCCTAGGTCGTTTCCCAACGAGCAGTGACAAACCAAATGTTCATAATATACTTGCAGTAACAGTAACGATTGGGGGGGCGGGGTTTGTTTGTTTTGTGATTAAAGAGCAGAACAAGTAAACTGGAATACGAAACTACTAATATTAAAAACGAGTTGTTTCCTCTGATTCAGAAGTCATTCTCTTATCCTGGGTTATGGAGAATTCGTCCATAACAGTCAACCACTTAATCCAACCCTATTTCAATTTACTAAGCGAAAATCAACTTAGGGTTTTCAATACGTGATTAGGCACCACATACACCAGTTAGCCCTTCGTCCATTAAGCATGAACGCAAGTTAGGCTCAGAGGCAATTAATCGAACACGAAGCGTGCACTGATTAATATTCACGAATTTGGGATACTGGTGAAGGGAGAACTGCCAGGAAACCACATTACAAGCGAAACCTCAAAGAGAGTTGGGCTTCGTCCGCAAAAGGAAACAACACCAGAAAATCTAGTCTTCCATGGATTCAAACAGAAAACGCAATTGAAACATGAAGCAGAAACGTAAATGAACAGAAACGTAAACAAACAGAAATGTAAAATGGAACAGAAACGTATATGAGAGTAGAAGAAGAAGCAAGAACGAAATTGTAATTAGAAGCAGAAAACGTAAAATTGCATTACGAACTCAGAAGCATCAAAGCAGAAAAACGAAAACCCTAAAACAAAAGCTCTGAATAATGAATAGCATAACAGAATGCCTTGCATGAATCCCAAGGCTGCTATTTAAAAAGAGTCACTCAAAGTCACTGGGCCCTATTACAATACTCTGGCCCAAAACGAAATAAACACTGAACAACATAAAATAAAATTGCGAAATTTCCTAATTAACTAAGGTAAGCGCTGCTTAATTTGCCCTCTTCAAGTCCATAACCAAAATCCGGATTAAGCCCAATGTTTCATTAATTCCTGAAATTAGATTAAAAACATCAAATTAGCTAAATGAGCCCAAATAATAAAACTGCCTGATTAATTGACAATTAAGACCAATCAGTAATTAAAATGGTGCAAAAAGGGTTTAGAAAATAGAAGAAAATGATGGCACATCACTCCTCCTATTTCTTGATGGGTTCAGGTTCCTTCCCCTCCCAGAGTTCATGCTCTTGCCGCTCCTGCACCTCATAGGGTTTATACCTTTGCCGATTTGGTTTCTGTTCCATCTGCCCGTATAGCTTGGGTTCCTGATCCTGCTGCTCCTACACCTTAGAGGGTTTATACTTTTTCCGATTTGGTTTTTGTTCCATCTGCCCGTACAGCTCGGGTTCTTGCCCCTCAAAAGGTTCTTACCTCTCAGGTTCCTGCCAAGTCACTGGAGGAGACATTCAACAACATTGAATCTGAGCAGGTCCATGTGCCGATCAGTTACCAACACCACTTGCTTCCGCAGAATATGAAGTCCAATCTCATCATGTTAGCTGGTGGCTCATCCCGATCGGTTCCTCGCAAGAAATACATACATTGGAAAAAAGAAGAACACATTTTGTTTCTCCTTGGGCTTGAGAAAGATGAAGAGAAAGGATGGAAATATATTTAAAAGAAATTTGTTCCATCAAAAACTCTATCTCAAGTTGCAAGTCATGCTAAAAAATGCTTCAAACGCAAAAATGCCCCAAAGAAAAAGAGGAAAAGTGATGAAGCTTGCTTGAGAAGCTTCTCTAGAGGTTGGATCTTTGAGCTTCAATGAGGTCCTTCAATGATGATTTTCCAACATAGAGATACAATAGAAGATAAAGGAGAAGAGGTGAGAGAAGGCACCATCTACTAGGGAATAAGCCATGGAAGGAGAAGCTTCACCACCAAGAGAGTATCTTGGATAAGAAGCTTAGAGAGGAAGATTCAATGGAGGAAGAGAATGAGGGAGAGAGAGAAAGTAGCGTAGAAAGTTGAAGGAAGAAAGAGAGAGAAGTTGAACTTTGAAGTGTGCCTCAAAAGATTCTCATTCATCAAAGTTGTGACAAGTGTTACACATGTTTCTATTTATAGTCTAGGTCACTAACTAAATGAAATTCATTTTCATTTCATCTTAATCTAAGAGGAATATTTCAAGGATATGCCAAAGGCATCTTAAAATATTCTAATAATATGTCAAAGGTATCTTAAAATATTCTAAGAATATGCCAAAGGCAACTTAGCATATTCCCTTTAAATGCCACAAGAATGAAAGGTGTGACTCTAGCACATGAGAAAGGAATATGCCACAAGAATATGTCAAGGAATATTCCACGAATATACCAAAGGATGGAAAACTACACACACCCCTTCAACACCCATGTCAAAATACACTAAAATACAAAAAAAAATCCCTACTATAAAGACTACTCAAAATGCCCTGAAATACAAGGCTAAAACCCTATACTACTAGAATGGCCAAAATACAAGGCCTAAAAGAAGGAAAAATTATTCTAATATTTAGAAAGAAAAGTAGACTCATACTTACCATGGGTTCAAAATCTACTCTAAGGCTCATGATAACCCTAGGGTCTTCTCCTGCATATCTACCCCAGTCTTCTTGAAGTCTTATATCCAATGCCCTTGTGGGTAAGATTGCATCAAAAAGGAGAAGCATCCATGCCATAACCTTAGAGGACATTAACATGATTGTTACTCCCTGCATTGATCAACATAATTGGGTTTCTCCTCCACCAAATTTTGCAATGCAACCACATGAAATACAACATGAACAATATATGCACCAGTTCAACCTACATAATTCATTTCATCAAATAGATAGATATAAAAATTTTAACAATGGTCATCAACAAAATGAGTTGGAACTTGTTGTGCAGCAGTTTTTGCACAATATGCCTAGTCAAATGGACAGATATAGATATTTTAACAATTGACTTCACAACATTGAACACGGGAATTGATCTTTTGTGGGATGTTGTTCCCTCTTTATGCTCTCTTCATCATGCTTGTAAATTTTAGGGGCTTCTTTCGTGTAGGATCACCTTGCCTTGACATGCATTTTTGTCTAGTCCCCCATGATGTTTTATTATTGGTCTTTTGGAAATAAATTAATTGAGTTATTGACTGAATATTTTCATCCTTGTTCCTCTGTATTGGGACCGTTGGTGGTTTAGTTGTTCACACTGCAGAATTACTTCTAGGTGGGTTTTACCATGTAATTGCTAGATTTCTACTGTTTTAATGTGACTTCATCTTTATACGATCTAAATTAGGAATTAGGAACGAAGAACATGTTTCATCCTCATTGACCTGTAACTAAAGACTACTATCCATACTTTGGTTGAATGGTTTGAGAATAATAAAAATTTCTTTTTATGATTTACTGTTGTTTTACATTTCAATTTTTTCATGTCCCCTTTATATCAAGGAATACTTATCTTACCTATATGAGAATAGCATGATATACGTGGATGAGATGAACTTTGTATGGATATATATATATATATATATATATATATATATATATATATATATATATATATATATATATATATATATATATATATATATATATATATATATATATATATATATATATATATATATATATATATATATATATATATATATATATATATATATATATATATATATATATATATATATATATATATATATATATATATATATATATATATATATATATATATATATATATATATATATATATATATAGTTGTAGTTATAGTTATATTTGTAAACTGTAGTTGATACCTGGTAGTTATACATTTTCTTGTCGAATTTAATTGCTTCTAGTAAATGATTAAATAACTCTATTAAAATTAGAGTTCAATGAAAGAAAACGAGTGCTCTTGCTATGGTTAAAATACGTTGATGTTTCCTTTCTATGATTCCATTTTGTTGTGGTGTTTCCACAAGATGTTTGATGAACAACACCCTTAGATGCAAAGAAATCATTTAAGTATAAATTGTTTTCCATTATCTGATCTGATACATTTTATTTTTCTATTAAATTGTATTTGAATGAGGTTTGCAAAGAAATAACCATGTATGCCGACTACAATCATACACAATTGTAATGACACAGGTATTATCAGGTAGTCTTATTTGTATGGTTTTGATTTTCGTGTAACTCTGAAATTGGTCAAGGGAATGAGTCACATGATCTGGGCTCCAGTATCAAGTATCCAAGAATTTGGTTTAGATAAATTGGATAAGCTATAGCCTACAGGTTATTATACCTGAATGTCGAGGAAGGAAAATTATTTGATTGGTGCTGTGACCTTGATTTACATTCTACAACAATGCCAACAATGCATTATGTTGTTCTGTAGTCAAAGTAACTCCTGCATTCATTGTCTGTGTTTTCTTTTTGAGAAACCATAGAATCAACACTTTAATCATCATCCGACATGGAATCTCCTGGATTAACAAAATTGTTCACTGCACTCCCCTTTTTGAATTGAGGAAGGATATCCATGCTTCTTGTAGCATGTTTTAACAGTATGAGCAAACTTTTGTACTTTGGCCTCTTCACATGTAATTGCCTCTACCTCCATTGAACTGACTATGATTTCTGCCTCCTCTACCTTTGGACCTTTCTCTACCTCCATTAAAGATCCATCAATTGGACCACATAATTGTGTTTCTTGCTGAATTAGAAAAGAAAACATTGTACTAATGTTGGGGACTGGGGAGTGGTTGTATGAACATGATTTGGGCTCACAGCTGAATATTGTTCATTGAGTCCCTTCAATAACCTGATCACTTGATGATTTTCTCTATACCGTCTAATCTTTGGAACCAATTCACAAACACATGGAACCTCACAAGTGCAAGATGGTATGGGACGCAAATTATTTAATTCTTACCATAAGCATTTGAAATGAGTAAAATACTTTGTAACTGAGAGATCTCCCTGCTTAAACAAGTAGATCTCCTCTTGCAATTCAGAAATGCAAAATATATCTCCCTGGTAGAGGTCCCAGCATCCATCCAATTTTTCGTCTGGCAGGTGAGTTGGAAGGCAGTCCCAGTGCGAGGCAGATGAGTGCCCGAGGGGTGATCAGTAGGCGGAGACCTTGTTACATTGTTTATTCAGGTGTATGAATGCCTAAGTCATTTGGCGGAAGTATGGCTTCTCAGTCTCAATGTTGCCATCTCATGAGGAGCATGTGCCAGAGTGGGTAGAGAGGAATGTTAAGAGGTTTATTGTGGCCATCATTTTATGGATGATTTAATGCTCAAGGAACAAGTGGGTTTGACAGATTGGACAAAGTAGTGAGGACATGCGCGCACACGTATCCAAGCTCTTTGGAACCACTCAATGGAAGCATTCAAGAGACTAGAATTGAACCAGAGGGCTAGGGAACAAGCGAGATGGGAGAAGCTTAGGTTGGTGAAGTAGCTTTGAATATGGATGGAACCATTTCCAGAACCCCAGTCGTGGCAGGAGTTGGGGGTCTTTGAAGAGACCATACGAGGACCTTCCTGTGGGGTCTCCACGGTAAAATTAGTGGGGGAGATATCCTCTTTTTGGAGTTGATGGTGTTGCTTCGAGGGTTGGAGGTTTTTTGGGATCGAGAGAGGACACAAGTGGGTCATATGTTACTCGGATTCAGCACAACTGGTGCAACTAGTGAATCATGAGATGCGACCCCTACATGACTACAGAGATGAGGTCAAGAAGGTAAAGGACCATATGGGAAGAGATTGGCTATGCCAAGTGCAACACTCCTTTTGTGAAGGGAATGCTTGTGTGGATGATCTGACGAGGATGGGCGTGACTATTGGTGGTGGTTGGGCTTTGTTGACTGAACCTCCTTTAGAAATCATGACTCACCTCCTAGCTGATAGTCATTGAGGGATGATTAACAGATAGTTGTGTTTTTTGGTTTCCTTTTGTCTTTGTGTATCCAAAAAAGATACCCAAAGTTTAGGGCACAACTTGCACGGGTAATAAGGTTCCTACCAACACTGGTATGAATCTGAATACAAAGTTTTATATTGATGAAAGAAATATAACTTTACCTGAATAATTAGAACATGTTGTAAGCTGCTATAGATAGGAAAATTAGACAGGAATGAACTCTCACCAATGTGAGATGTTTGAAAAATCAGTATCATATTCTGTCTAGCGCAAAACATATTCTAACTGTTTATGCTAGCTTTTTGAATTTCGAATCATATAAGCATGGATTGGATTAATAAGATGTAGTTGAATTGGAATTAAACAGATTTTAATTTTAAATTGAGCCAAAATTATTTGGTGAAGTCTGTGGTGGACCATTTGAACATATGATCCACCCGTATACCACCAAAATATGACTGTTTATTGGAGGTAAACACGAGACAGGTTGCTACAGTGTCAAACAATTTTAAAAAAAAATGCAAAATGGTCCTTGCTACTATAGATTAGGCACGACAAGCATCACCGGTGGTATGAAGAACAAGCTTGAACATAACTTCAGTCATTTTTTCCATTGCATTGTCATTTTATTTTGTTATCTAATGTCGATTTGCTGAAGCGGATAATATATAGCTTTGTGGGCATGGAAGATTAAAGTTAAACTTATCACAACAAGCCAATTAAACATGAACAAATCAAATAGTAATCATTGGAGAAAAGCCCTCTACAAATTATTCAAAATACCCAGAAAATAACTCAAATAAACCCTCAACCAATTTAACGCATAGGAATTTTTATGAAGAAAAGTAATTACTGTGGATTAAGAATGCCTTAAAAGATACAAGCAATTTAATGTACATGTATACACTCTATGAAAATGATTTAAAAAAAAAAGAGTCCTTGATGGCCAACGATTCAAATCCATAACACAAAGTAGGGGAAAACGTCAACGAGAACCATGAAGGTGATGTGCATGAGACTCGTTCTTAAGAAAGACCCAAAACCTTTTCAATGTTTCTCAACAAGATTATAAAACTAAGATTGCAATCATGTTTCTCACTCTTCTCTCAAGTTCATCCTTCTTTGCGCCCACAACCTTGTCAACTTCCTTCCCTTTCTTCACCAACACGAACGTCGACATCATCGGAAACTCTTGCGCCACATCTTATTCCCAAAAATAATCAAACACAGAAAAGAAAAAAAAAAAAGAAGTCCAGAATCATTCACGGAAATAAAAATTGGAATCAATTAAGAAGATAAAGAGGAATCTGGAATAAAAAATTACCGGCAATTCGTTGACATCGATCTTGACGAAGTCAACGTCAGTGAGCTCTTCGAACATGGCGTGAATTGCATGGCTCTGTGAACCTTCAAGGATTGCACCATGACATCGAGAAATCTATCACAACCTAATGTTTATGAGGCAATTCAAAGGAAAAAATAAAAACAATTTCAGATCCAGCACAAACAAAAATTGGGAAAAAATTGAGATCTAGGGATTTATGAGCTTAGTGGTCTCTTTTACCTGTTGAAGTGGAGCTATCATAGCGCCTACGAGTGGAAGGAAGTGACACGAGAATTGTCCAATAAAGACAACGGTGTGTTGGAGAGATAGGCACTAGTAAACTGATGCCTCTCTACAATATTAGAGTGTAACTTTTCCCAACGAGGCCAACATTGACACCCACCTCATGTTGGCTACATGCATATCTTAACGGTAGTAGTCACTACTACAAATAGCGCATTCCACGACATGGATTCAAAGTCGGGTGTAGAAAACCGCTTTGGTTTGGGGGTGGTGGTATTTTTGTAAATACCAATAATATTTTAAAGACGGTTTTTGCGAACCCGTCTTTAAATAATATAAAACAAATGTGGTTTTATGCGAAACCCGAATTTAACTCTGAGTAATTTAAAATTTGACTCTTCCTTTCCTTGCTTCGCACAGTCTAGTGTTTCCAATGTCTCTCTCCTATTCCAATGTCTCATCTTCCTAGGCTCTCAAGAAGATGAGAAGACGCATCCACCTTCGAAACCAAACCCATGGAGGCTTCTAGGTCACCTTAAACCGAGGCTACTCCCTCCATGACTTCAGCGGAACAGCCTGTGAAGAAGCGAAAGCTCTACAAGCCTTTACCAGAACCGCCACCGTCTTCGCCGCCGGAATCCAAAGCAACCCCTTCCTCTCCGCAAACCGTACCTACGTCGTCCACTCCCCCACTGTCTCATGAGGATATTCTCACGAAGCGGCGGAACAAGGATGAAATTCGAAGTGCGTAAGAAGGCTACAAGCAGATTAAGTGTTTCTTGCTTCGGAAAGACGCTCGCTCCTCCATGTCTGAACTCGAACAGAGTTATTTCGCTCTCATCACTTCTTCCAGAGGTAATAACCTTCTTTTTTCACTCTTAGCGTTTCTTACTATTTTTTTACTGTCAATGTATAACTTCATCCTTAAATGTGTAACTTCTTTAATAGTTTGATTACCTTCTATTTATAAGATTAAGCAGTAAATTTTATCTTCATCCTTTTTAGCTCTTCATTGTTAACCTCGATCTGGGTCCACTTTTATTTTCTTTAAAGTTAAACTCAATATCATAAAACAGCTCTGTTACTAATTAGTAATGGAAATAATTTCTTGTACCAAATTTAGTCACTACTTTATTAGTTTTAGTAGTGATTAATGATTTTTATAGACTATCTTTTATAAACCAAGATTGTGAAGAATTATGATTGCATTATTGCGTTTTGATTATAGTTAGGATTAAAGAGATATGAAGTCATATTATGAAATATGGCTTGTATTTAGTTATGAAGGTTTGTCATTGTCAAAACTTTCTTAGATGAACATAATTTTTTCAAAATCAATAGGATACCAATTAGTTGGTGCTTTTGAATTTCAAGCCATTAATTTTCTGGAAATCATTGTAAATTATTGTTCAATTTTTACCTTTTTTTCAGCAAACTAGCCATTGTTACTTTTTTGTTTAATAAATTTACTTAGTCAAGTTCTCTGCATTTTGGGTCCTATATTTGCTCCAAAAAATTAATCTTTGTCTTGTGTTGAATGCCTACTTGTGCAATTGTTAAAACAGTATACTTATGTTGTCCATTTATCTACAGTTCATAACAAGATTGCCATCTGTGATTCTTTGATGCATGTGTGATTGATTTTTCATTTTTCTTATAATGCAATGTTCAATTGAAAGGATTTGGTTATTTATAAAAATTAACTGACTTGGTGTATTTTATTTTTGAAGAGAATATGGTAATATGCTTTGAAGATCAGGAAACAGGGAGATGCTTGAAAGAGATTCCCACTAAAGTTAATAATTTTTCCACCAAAATGTACAGTGAAGTATCTTAGTTGTATTTTATTACCATGCTTTTGTTTTAAATTGTTCTTCTAGAATAAAAAATTGATTGGAAGCACTTTTACCTTCTATATTTTATATTTAAACCATAGATGTGATATGCCTAATTACTTCTATTTATGATGTGATTTTTTCAATTGTGGTTTAATCCAATTTTAAATCACATCATATTTTTGAAAACTCAGTTCACATCTCTGCTAAGATATTTAGAAAACTACTTGAATATATATATATATTTACAAATCCAGTAAGCTATATATGGTGATTGACTTTTCAGCAAAGATAAACGGGCCATTTTGATATGCAAGAAAATTCATTCACTGTGAAATTTCTTATTCACTTTAGAAAATAACTCCATACATGATGTGCTTTTGTTCTTGCTTGCTTACTATTTATTTATTCGGAAAGGGTCTACTATCAGTTATGTATCAGTGGATTCTGTGCCTTTTAGTTATGATGACTCTCAGCACAGATAGAATTGCAAAACTTTTTTGATGTTGAACATGTTGAGATTTTTTTTGAAGCTATTAATATTGTATTTTAAATTTAGCCATGTGATATGATGCATGAAAAATTCTGAATTAATTCTTCAATTCATTACCATCTAGGATCTATAAACAGGTATAAGAGGTGTCCATGTATGGCTATATCCTGCTTGCATTGGGAACAATCTCTCACAAATCTATTATTTAACTGATAATCATCGTTGAGTCTTTGGCAATGATAGCAATAAAACTGGGTTATTGGTTTATGGCAATGATAGCAATGCTTTAGTTTGAAGTCAAGAAATTTCCTTTCATTTCAAAATTTAGGCTTTGCTTGCTTTTTAGCATTTCCTATGTTCATTTAATAAATATTAAGGAAGCATGAGAGAATAGATGTGTTGAAAATTCAAAACTCTGGGCATCTGGGATGGTGATTGTCATTCTCTCAAGTGTATGATTGACAAGAGAAGGTGGTGGTTCTCTGTATTCAGTTTTGTTTTCTCCTTGTTATATTATTTTTTTGGTTTTTGTAATTTCTTATTATTTGAAAAGTGTCCAGGTATGAAATTGAAGTTACCAAGATATGATAAAGTAAGGATGCTTGGTTTGAAGCCCCTTCCAGTTGACGTAGTAAAGGTTGTTGATCCCCAGGTTAGAATTAGTTTTTTCTTTCTCAAGATCATACACATGGAGTTTATGATACTAAAGGGCTGACTATAACAATTTGCTAGAGAATGGCGCTTACAAGTAGGTTTTTTTAACATCCTCTTTCAAAAATTACAAAATGTGTTCTTTCAAAAATTACAAACTGTATTCAAAATTACACACTAATAATTAATGGATATACGTAAAAGAAAATAGTCCAATTTTAAATATAAATTTATTTGTTTACTATTAATATAGGTAACTCATAGAATGATTAATTTGGATACTTTATAAATGATAATTTCTATCTAATTAATTCAGTTTTAATTTAAAAAATTGGAAAATCATAAATTATATCAAAATTTATTTTATTTCTTTTTAAAAAATATAAACTTGCAATTAAAATTAATCAAAAAATTTATAAAAAAAAATACACAACTAAGCTGGAGATGATACCTCTTGCATACAATATAGTAATTTCAATAATATATTTTTTCCTGTTTGCAGGAGATGATGGCTCCGTGGGCTAACAGCTAATGACATGGTTTTGGGTTTGATTATAGTTAATGTTGCTATTTTTTTATTGTGGAGGATAGCAGATAAAATTTTTATGATAAAGAACTTTACTGTGAGTTTCTTTATTTATAAATTTTGCTCAACTTGATTTTGCCACACTTGTAGATGTTATTTGCCTGACATTTGCTTTGTATGTCACTCCCTCCTTTATCGTTGATTATCCTCTAGGTAGAATTAGTTTCCCTATTTCCTTATTATCTCTTAGGATTGATTATCATATTTCATATTATTTCCTTATGCACACTTTGATTACCAATGCATTCAGTCATGTAGATACCTGACATATGGTTTAATTCTCCTTTATATATATATATATATTACTAATATGACCCCTTTGAGTTGCTACGATGTGTTAGGGATTAAGTTTTTACTATATGTTAGGACTAGGACCTTTTAACAAACTTACTTTTTTTACTTTTATAGTTTTACTTCACATTTAATTATAATTAGAAACTCTAATTTCAAAAATCGAACGCAGCTCTTTTTTGTTATTGTTCTAATTTGAATTGGTTTACCTTGATAACTTGTGATGACATTTATTATTAATTCATATAATCTAAAATTACATTCAAATACCAGCTTTTTTAAGTGAATTTCTACATATACAAGTCTCACATTAAATAAAAGCCACGAAGCTTGTTGTCGCTGTCGTTCCATTGTTGCCCGGCTTTTAGATAATTGTCTTGAATAAAAAAAAATTATTTATACTAACATTTTAACTTTTAAAATAAAAACAATCAAACATAAATAACTTTAAAACTTATTTAAACCCAAATAAAAATTCACAAAGTTATTTTTATCTAAAATCACGACTTAATTATTATTTTAGTTCATAAATTTGAGATATGTGATTTTCTTGTCCTAAAATTTAAAACTGTATTTTTTTAAACACTAAATTTTGATAAATTATTTTTTTTAATCTCTAACATAATAAAGTAACATTTTATGATGATCTTTAACTGAAATAAATTAATTTTTATTTTTTAATTGCTTAAATTAATTTTAAAGGGAACTAAAAAAATAAAGGTAAGCTATATTGATGCATGGCTTATTACATTTGTGATTATACTATTACTATACTTAGAGCTGATGTTTTCTGTAGCAGACATTAGAAATGCTGACAGTAGTTTTTGTCTGCTTAGTTTCTTTTAAATTTACAGAGCCTCAGTTCATGTGATTTGAACTTTCATTTACCATGCTCTTATAGGTTTTAAAGACATTAATTAAAGATGCCTAATAGATATAGAAGTTACAATCCACTAATGCTTGCTAGAACAGGTGATGCACCTACCAGAATAGGTATTAAGGTGTATGTAAACACTAAAAGGTTGACCCTGACCCTAAAATTTTTACACACTCTGTTTGTTGATTAAATTCTCCTGTCCTGACACTGCATTATTGATGAATCATGACATTGAGTTGTTCATCATGTTTCCAGTCTCTTTCTTGGTATTCAATTCTACTTATCTGGGTGTATTTATTTATCCCTTTTATACATAACAGGATTGCCAAGGATCCTCGATTTCAAAGAATACTATGTACTCGGACCTATGGTGATGATTGCCTTATTGAGAGTTACTCAGGTCTGATATATTTTTATGAGCTAAATGCTAAGGAGCATTTGGGAGCAATTTCATTGTTAAGATTAATTAATGATTTTTCAGGCTAGATGACAAATATATAGTCTTTTTATTGTTTATTTTAACATGTATTGTGATGCTGGAGAATGGGAAAACAAAACAATTTTATATGGGACCATGATATTTTAAATCTCTTAGCAGTGTATGATCATGTAGATTAGTAAACAAAATTCTACCACCATTAAATCCCTCATTTATTCATGGCTTAAGAGATGGATATTTCTGAGTATTAGTTGTTTCATTCTTACAGTTTATATTTTTCTATTCAATTAAATATTCATTTAGGTTAACATTTTTTTTAGAAATACTTTCAAATAAAAGTAATTTTTGAAAAAGATTATGAAACTTTTTGTGGTCCATCAATGTATGCCATTTAAAGATACCAGAGAAAAAAAAAGAACAAATAAATAAATACAAATAAATCCAAAAAAAAATATGAATACAACGACGGTTCTTATAGTCGCCTTATGATATGATGAGAATCTACGATGGTTGTTTAACAAAACGATGTAAAATGTCGTGCGAAACTAAGACGATTATAGATAACCGGCGTAGAAAGTGTATTACCGCTTGACATACTAAGACGGTTATTTGGATAACCGTCTTAGTATACCACATAAAAGAATGTCATTTTACGACGGTTATCCAAATGAATCGTCTTAAATATCAAATACTTTTTACAACGGTTATAGAATAATCGTCGTAAAAAATTCAATTTACAACGACGGTTTTTTGCAATTGACGTAATATTTTTTTGATATTTTACGACGTCCATTTACACAACGGTTCAAAACCGTCGTTATATGCCCAATTTAACCGTCGTAAAACATCTCTTTTCTAGTAGTGAGTAGACTTCATCCTTACCTCCTGCATTGGTCTCTATCATATTTTACTTTCTCAAATAAACCAAAAACTTAATTACAAAAAGTCCATCTCTTACATTTATATAAGGACCAAACTGCAAAATTGCCAAACTATTTATCTATTAGTATCCCGTATTTAATATTATTTTTAATATCATTTAATGTCATCCGTCCAAATTTTTTAATATTATATCTTACTGTTAGCCTTCATGGTCCTCAGTAAAATCTACCAAACTGTTTATGCTTAACCAAAACTAATTTTGAAATTTAAATTGAGTCACTCATTCATACATTTTTCAGTTGATAGCTTCAAATCCTTTTCTGTTTTCATTTAGTTGATACATCCAAGTGCTTAATAGACTTTTCAATAAATTGTCTTACTGCGACTAGATCTTGGACTATCAATAAAAAAAAATACATTGCAAAGAAAGAAAGAAATATAGCATAATTCTTAATGCACGGTTATGAAGTAACATTACATGAAAAGGAGAAGAAAATTAATGATTGTGGCCAAATGTTCATTTGGTTTAGTCGTTAGTATATTACTTTCAATGGTAAATTAAACTTCCACATAAAAAATTATAAATTTATATCAAAAATATGATATATTCACATTTGGTTGGAAG
The DNA here is from genome assembly GCF_000004515.6 of Glycine max. Classification (NCBI taxonomy): domain Eukaryota; kingdom Viridiplantae; phylum Streptophyta; class Magnoliopsida; order Fabales; family Fabaceae; genus Glycine; species Glycine max. Next base: position 32,743,443 of record NC_038244.2, read on the forward strand.
AGTCCAACAAAAAAATATAATTTAATAAATAAATTTAAATTTTTCATGCAAAAAATATATAAAAACTTTAATATTATATATTTTAATTCTTTATATAATATTAAAGTAATAGATACATTTTCCAAGCTATAATTATAGAAATATACATTCATTTTAAAATATATTAATGGTATATTTTTATACCTCTAATTTATTATAAAATTTATAAATGAGAGACTCAACTATTTCACAGGTAGAAATATTCATCGACCTATTAATATTTTAAATCACACTATAATTTGGTAAAATAAAAAATTACTAACATTGTTTAAATAACTTGAAATTTTAATAAAACAAACTTATATAGTTTTAATAAACATAAAAAATTGACTCATCTATAAGTAGATAAATATATAAATGGGATTTGAAATAATTGTTGGACATGTATTTTATTTGGTGAGATCGTTATAGTGGAAATGACTATAAGTTTCCACACTACTGATAAACATTGTTGTGTATAACTTTTATACAATTGGCATGATTGATGTTTGAATGCGAATAAACCTATTATCCTAGTAAATATGTTAGGAGAAATTCATTTGTAACAGGTATATGATTCTTTATATAAGATGAATTTTATTTAAAGTGTTAGGAGATCAAAATTCATGGATCTTTATCAATAATTTTGAATGTTTTTTTATAAATTTATAGATTTCTTTAAAATCTTAAAAATTCATAATGTCCTTTCAAATTTTATGAATTCATATTTTGTGAATCTATTAAAATCTGAATTACAAAATCTTAATCATAAAAGTCTTTTAAAACTTTTTTAAAAGTCATTACGTTCTTATAAAGTCTTTTAAAGTTTACATGTTTTATATGTCAAAATAGTCTTTCAAAATCCTAATTCAATACACCCTTTAAAAGGTGTTTTCAATTGAAATTGTAACCAATGAAGAAAAATGAAATTGAATACGAAGTGCAAAATAGTAGGAAGAATATCATCGCAAGAAAGATGCGAAAAAGGCCACTTCATTTTCCTTTCATTTTTTCTTCAAATTTCATGAGATGTTACCAGAAAAAAAGGTTTAAATATATTTGTAATCCTTACAATTTAGTATGTTTTTTATATTTCGTCCATGCAAAATTATTTTTTTTAATTTTTAGTCCTTACAAATTATGTTTGTTTCATTTTTTTTGTCTTTTCACACTTTATATAACACTTTGAATAGTGAAAAAAGTTATTTAAAGCGCTAAAAGGATGAAAAATAAAACAAACATAATTTTCAAGGACTAAAAACAAAAAAAATTGCAAGAACGAAAAATAAAAAAATATTGAATTGCAAGGACTAAAAAGTATTTAAGAAAAAAAAACCCTCCTTGTGTACCTTTTCCTTCAACTGAACTTGCCAAGATATTATTCTATCACATTTCTTAGTATCTATATTGTATCGTATTTGGCCTAGCCGAAAACTTGAATATACCCTTAGAACCTTTAACATATTGAAGCTCATTTATTCCTTGAGAGTATTTAGGTATCTGGTCTTGTCGAATACCTAAACATCATAGTGTGTAAAAACTACAAGTGTGTTAGTATTCGACCCAGTTGAATACTTAAGCACCTTCACAATCAACATAACATTTGTAACAACTTAGTTTATAATATTTAGTTAGTCGACTCTATCGAATACTCAAATGTAAGTACATACCAGTACCCCACAAGGAATCCACACGTAAAGCATTCAAGTACTCGACCAAGTCAAATACCTAAATATTTCCCGGAGTCTACCGTACTTGGGTACTCAATTAGGTCGAGTACCTGAATATCCAAAAGTAATAAATCATAGTTAAGGCTATAAAATGTAATTATCTTATGGAAAGGCTATTAAGGCTATTAACAAGAACCTTAAATGGTAATTATCAAGATATTATCTAATACACTAATGACGTATTAGGACCCATAGGTCCAAGGCCCATTAGAATATGTATAAATAAATGTAGGAATACTAATGTAAGACATTATTCATTGCATTAAATATTTATTTATTACTTTGGTTTGAGATCTGACTTGAGCATTGCAGTACCTTTTACATATACCTTACATTACAAGAATGTTTGCTATTAGTGTGGGCCATGAGTTTGTTGTCCATAAAGTTAGGTAACGGGATAAGAATTATAGTAAACATAATCCATTATAATCAAAATAAGGATTACATTGGATTTAACTCACTATAATTTATTTTTAACTTTTCTAAAATTAAATAACTATGTTTTTTTTGTCAGTAGTGGACTTAGCCCACTATAATTAACATAAGGATTAGAGTGGGTATAACCCATTGTAATATATTTTTTAATATATTAATTAAAATAAAATAAAAATAAAACCAAAAAAACCTCTCTCACAAGTCCGTCCTCCAAAACCTATACGCTAACAGTCACAAAATCTCAATCACTGTAGCACCATCGACAGCAACTAGTGACACGGTCTTGGAGTTCCCGTGACTCATTGACGACAGCGACCTGTTGGGCTTCTCTGCATTTGCTCCTCCTCCTCCTCAATGGTGTCCTAAAGACTTCTGCTCTTCCACCTCGACGACGCTACTTTCACTTCGTCCAAATTGGTACGGTGGTATGTTATTTGATCCTTGCCTTTGTTAGGGAAATGCAATTGCTTATGTTATTACTAATATAGCCTTGGTAGTTGTAACTAAATTCTGTAACTAGTTGTTAGTTAATTAGTTACTTGCTATAAATGGTAATTTGTTAGCCAAGTTACACAGCTATTGTAAAAAAATTATATTCTTGAATCCTTCTCATTGCAATTGATTCTATAATTAATAATATTCAGCTCAGATTCCTTTCATCCCATAAGAATTCCTGGACAATTTCACTCTAATTCTTGGAATCATTGCATAGATTCCTAAGATTTACTGTTTCCTAAACATCCATAACAGCCTTTTATTGACAGTTCAAGCCCAAGGACTCTTTAACCCTCATTGCACCCACTAATTTGGTTTTGCCCTCATTTGTTGTTTTGGTTTTTCATGATTCTAAGTTTGGGGTTATTATACCCTCTGGTGCACACCATTGCCACCATTATCTATGTGATTTTTGTGTCTCTTGGATTTGTCATTTTTAGAGCTGAAATTGTAGGAAACTATTAGTATTTAATATAATTAATAAAACAAGTTAAAGGAAAATATTTTCAGTTACAAGTGCATGCTAATGTTGTCGTTAAGATGTGAATTGAATATCTTAAATTATTGGAAAGCTAATCTTCAACAGTCAGTTAAGAATATCAAAGTTCATAGATGATTAATATGGAATTTTCCTCTTTTAGTTTACTATGCTTTGTATGTTATTCACTTATTTATACTTTGTACTAGTAATACACCGTCATGACAGACTTGAGTGTTTAGTACTAAATTTGAGTGCTTCGTAGTTGATTTCCAAAGAGTGAATTTCAGTGCTTCTAATTTGCTTACATTGAGTGTTTAGTACTAAATCAGTTGTTATAATCACTCATTCTCTGCTTTGCTATATAGTGTTAGATTTGGACTAGACTTGTATGCATATTGAATAAAAAGTCAACAACAGAAATTGAAGCCCATAAAGTACCGTGTTTAGATTGTAGATTTTGGAACTTGGTAAGTACCATCGCAAAGCTTTTGACAAGGAATTAAGAATTTATGTATATGTTTTGGTCGAAGTGAATGATAAATCTAAGTTGTCTCTTATATCATGTGAAGTAACGAATGCTTGAAGTTACTTTATTAGGCTTTTTCTTTTTTTTTTTTTACCGATGGGGTGCAATTTTTTTCACTATTTTTCAAATGGGAGTAGTGTTTGAATTATTTTTCAAAAGAGGGTGAGTTATAACAGTGTTGCGACTTTAGAGTTTCAAGTTGTAACACCTGTTATGACTTTAATTTTTTTTAACTAAAATAGAAAATAATTTTACAATTTTAGTGTAATTTTTTTTGACTTCAAAGATATAAGTTTTTTTTTTCTTTTCCACTACTCTGAAGTTGTAATATATATATATATGATTCAATGTTGTAATTTTTTTCATGTTATTTTTTTTTTTGTATTTTATTTTGTTTTGTTTTCAATTTTGTAAAAATTGTAAATAATTTTATTTATTTAATTATTAAATAAATATTTTTAATTTTACTTTGTTATTAGTTTTATTTAATATGTTGTATATTTTTTATGATTTTATTTAATATGTTATATATTTTGTTAATTTTTTTTATTTAAAATATATCATATTTTTGTAATATTGTTATATTTAATATATTTGATATATTTAAAATTTAGATAATCTTTTAATAATGTTATTGAATTTTTTTAAAAATAAAATATAAAAGTACCTCAATGACATTTAATATTTTTTTTAATATTTGTTTTATTTTAAATACTTAAATTTTAAAAACTAAAATTTGAAACCAAATATTAAAAAAATTTGTTACTAATATTAAGTTATAATTTATGAAATAATATTATTTATTTTGTGCAAAAGAATTTACTATTAACAATATGTAATCATTTAGTAATGAAAATAGTTGTTAAATTAAAAACAACATAATACATTAATATAAAATGAACAATACAAATTAAAGAGAAACATAAAAAGTAGAAATTATATTAGTCATCTACTTGTTTGTATGGACAGTTAGTACGATTATGTCATTCACTTCTACACAGTAAATATTTCTTAGGCCTATTTGAAATTGATTTGTCCAATTATGTATACAAGTAGTAGCTGGCCTTCTAGATGATGTCTGTCATCGTTTCGAAGGATCAGACATACAATATGAACCTAAGTATTGAGGTCATTTGTCTTCACTTTCAAGGAATGAAAGTGATGCTAATAAACTTTGAAAATATTTTCCAACTTGTATACAGGGTTAACAAAGTCATCATAATTTAAATTGCAAGAAACACACGCTATAATCGCATGCGAGCAATGAATTCAAAGTGCTTGAAATTGTCCACAATCACACAATCATTCATTCAATATTACAATGCATGTCATTGCTCATCGACCAAACTGCATATTTGCAATTTCTTGAACATCAAATTCCCCTGTTTCTCGAACATACATGCGAGATAACAATGCGTTGATTTTTTTGCATCATAACATATACGTCTTCAGAATACCTATGTCCTGCCTTTATTAAATTCATGATTTTCATGTCATCCGTAACAAATGAATCATTTATTTTATTAAATGTTTCATTGAGTAAGGCATTAATAGGTAATGTTTAGACTCCCTTCAAAACATAATTCATACATTCGGCAATGTTGGTAGTCATATGATCATACCGTTTTTCTTCATTGTAGGTCTGAGTTCATCTACTCTTGGGAATTTGATCCAAACAATCTGCTGCTTGATTTTCTCATCTCATATCCTATGCCAAAAGTTACTTTTATATTTCATTTTAAAAAAAATAAAATTCAATGGCATTATTAAAAGATTATCTGAATTTTAAATATACAAAATATATTAAATAAAATAATATTAAAAAAATAATATATTTTAAATAAAAAAATTAACAAAATATATAACATATTAAATAAAACCATAAAAAATATGCAACATATTAAATAAAACTAATAACAAGTAAAATTATAAATATTTATTTAATAATTAAATAAATAAAATTGTTTACTATTTTTAAAAATTGAAAACAAAACAAAATAAAATTCAAACAAAAAAATAGCATGAAAAAAAAAGGAATTACGGCTTTGAGTTACAACTTCAAAGTTATAAAAGCAAAAAAAAAATACCTTACGACTTTGAAGTCGTAAAAAAAAAAGTTACACTAAAGTCATAAAATTATTTACGACTTTAATAAAAAAAATTAAAGTTACAACACATGTTACGACTTCTAATTCAATTACGACTTACTCCTTTTAAATAATAATTTAAATATTACCTCCATTTGAAAAATAGCAAAAAAAAATTACACCCCATTGTTAAAAATAGTCACTTTATTAGCTATATTAGCTAGGCCTAAAAATTTCGCCAAAAAGAAAAGCTATAAACAATTAATAAAGTAGCTAGGCCTCAAATATCAAGTTTATAGAATATGATATAAAGGAAATATTCATTGTTAAAATTATAAAGTAGAAAACTATATTAAGATTTATGTGTCTCTTGGATTTGTCGTTGGATTGAGTTGTAAGATTCACCTTTTTAAAAAAAAATAAAAAATTCCTTAGTGTTATCAAGTAATACCCGATTTTAAAGAATAGTACAGGTGTCACTAGTCAAACTAGAGTCAGAGTTTTATGATGATCTATTCATACTATTGTCTTATTTCCTATATTTGGACTAAGAAATCAATAAATCAAAACGTACTAAAAACTATATATTTAAAATTATCAAAGGAGGTCATTTTTGTCTTACTGATGAAGACTTCATTTAATGGTATATCATATATGCTTTGGGCACTAAATAGAAACTCAGGGAGAGTGTAAATAAGATGAATATAGGAAACGAGAGAACAAAGAGAAAAGACATTTGTTGTTGAATATCAATACAATAAGGAAGGAGAAAAGCCTCCTCTCAAGGTTTACTTTTAGTCGTTTCTACTATTAATTCATCTTTTCTTTTTAATTTTGTTTTAATTTTATTTTCATTGTTTTGATTTTAAATGAGATGATCTTTTCCTTATTGTGGTGGTTATATGCAGGTAACTCTATATTCAGTCCTAGGGAGCAAAGAAGATTTGGCTGACAATCCTTTGTGATGGTACTGAACACTAAAATTTTATGGTTTCGGATTCATTTTAATTTGTTTCCTTGGGCTCTTTAACGAGAAACTTTGTGATGCTCTATGGTTTGGTTTTAAGCTTTTAGGAATCTGTTTGAGAGATAAAAAAGAGTAACAGGACCTAAGCTTGCTAATTAATGGGGATTTTTCTGAAGGTATCTTATGAGGGAGGTTTCTCAGTACTAGTTACCAATAAATTTTCTGAAAGAACTTTTTCCACTTGCTAGTAGTCACTGGTTACACTCTTAATTTTTCTCTTTTTCCTTTTTCAAATGCATGTTGTCACTCTCTTCCTATGTGATGGAAGCTACTAAGTTCTTTCTAACTGCCATGTTGAAATATTCTTTCCCATTTTGTTGAAATTATTTTTCTTGTTTTAACTAGAACACCAAAAAGAATCCATGTTCTGCTTCTATTGTATAGTGTGATATTATATATGTAGCAGTAGCACAATAATTTATGAATCAGCTGAGAACATTAAAGTAGAATCTCTTCTGTTTGGGACCCTAACCAACTTTTTCTTCTCAATTTTCTTATTTTTTTCCAAGTTATGTAACTGTCAAGTCTGATGCATGACCAAAGTTTTTTGGTTTATTGTTGGTTTCAGTAGAGATTGAAAGTTGAAACCATTTAAACGTGATTCTTAGAGATTATCAATGGTTCTTTACTACCATTTTGAAAGTCAAGTCCCCCTTCTAGTTGTTGTGATATTAAGAACAACATTCTAATAAATAAAAGAGTGAAATTAAACATATATACTATGATCTGTAACTTTAAGGTTAGAGAATTGAAGTTCAGCTTCTGTAGGTTGTTTCGTTTCGTGAGTACTCCTGAGAAATTGGAACGTGTAAATACTATAGTCTAAGTAGGATACTGATGAGGAGAGAGCAAGCAAATGGAAGGCTAAATGGGGTTTAGCTTTTTAAATGTCCAGATATTTTTTTTTTAAATGATGATATTCATCCAAATTTCAAAATATAATATCATGTTAAAAAGATAAAATTTTATAAATACTTTCATGAAAATAGAAATATTACAAGTTAAATTGATAATTTTAAATTTAATAATTTTAGTTATTTAACATTAATATATCCTTTGTTGAAATTCAAACTTTAAAATTGAGAATAATTACGAGTAAATTAGTAATTTTATATTAAGTAATTTTAATAATCTGAAAATTGTTATAAACCTTTAAAAGATGTTATCAATGTTTAATTGAAATTGAGAATATTGAAAATCAAATAATTAAATTCATATTTACTAACTTTTGTTATTTTTTTTACAACACTAATTTTCATTGTTAAAAAATTTTCTTGATTTTTTTATCAGATAATGAACACAAATATCTGATCAAATTTAACACACATTAATGTTAATATAATATTATATTAACTTTTAATTGTTTAAATGTGTTATTAAATACATAAATTTTCACTCATCAATTTTTTTTTTACATTTTTTCATTTATTTGCTTAATTTTAATTTCAATATTTTTATTACAAGAGGTTAAAATGATCTCCATAAAAGTAATCGTAATGAAATAATTTATACAAGCTTGTTTGGCTTTACCAGATTTATATTATAAAAATTAATTTTATAGTTTTATTGAAAATTAATCATATTTTATTTTTTATTTTATTTTTTATAACTCTTTTATTAGCTTCTACTATATATAGAGAGAGAGTAAATTATACTAGAATGAGAGTTGAATAATATGTTACTCAAATTATTAAATCTTTTCGAATGAAAGATTTTTATTAAATAAACAAGTTTATTTAAAAACTTTTGTCTAGTGACTAAGATAAGTTTTCTTAAGTACAGGTGAATTGTTGTCCAATGATATATAAAATTTATTTTTCAATGAAAATCTTGTGTTTAGAATGTATTAATAATAAACTTTGAAATATTTTAATAAGCTAAAGAAAAATGGTAAAAATACCTCATTTTATACTGATTCAGTCAATCTGAGTTACGTTCAATTCTCCGCCACCAACTAGTAAATGATTTCACTAACCAAACTTGATTATAACAAATATTCTTTTCTGTCATTGTTGTCATAACCCTTAGACTTCTCTTGAATATAAAAATATTCAAGTATTATTTTGTCACTAAGTCACTCCTGACTTTTACAAACAAAAATTTGTTATAGAATAAGATATTTTTCATGACACTCAATGAATGAATTTAAAATGAAGTTCTAATCTCCCACAAGTACTTTCTATATCACAAAAAACAAACTCTTTTAAATGTAGAAGCAAAGACTTTGATGTTTTGATGATGCTATGTGATCATGCGCTTCTCAAGTTTAATTCAAGACAAGAATCCAAGAAATTCAAGATACATGATCAAGATAATCTCTAGGGATTTAGGAAGGGAATTCCAAGTTGAAACAACAAGAGGTTTGACCAATGAATTTAAGCTAAAATATTTTTACAAGAGATTTATGTTAGACTAAACCTTTTAACATGAGATGTTACAAACTACAAAAGAAACACAAGTTATTAACAAAATACGGAAAATAAAATCAAATCATACCTTCAGCCATTGCCATGAAGAGTTTTTTGTTTTTGGTTCTTCCAAGCTCTCTCTCTTTCTTTCTCTAGATGGTGTATCAGACTGAATTCGAAAGGGATGAGCTCAGGGACCAAATTCATGTGCTATATATAGGCATTCTACCATCAAGAATGCCTTTAGTAGTCATTACCACTCATTATTGGTTGTTACAATTCATTAGTGGTCATTACCACCCATTAACAACCATTCAATTTGGCTTCCAAAACTGACAAGCGTTTTCAAAATGTTAGGACCAGAAATTATTACATTGTCCCACTTGGTCCAAACATTTTGACTTAATGCTTAATCTTCTTAAGAAATGAATATACGAATCATAGTGATAGTTCCTCTTATAACAAGTAATGTCATCCATGTATTACAATACGTTTAATTTCCCAAGCAGTATACTCAAAGCGGTAATAAAACTTAATGAATAAACCCAATGTTTATTCTTGGTCCAAAACATATTTTTTCTCAAATAAATCAATGTGCACCCAAATATGAGAAAATATCATAATATAAAAGTTTCAATTTTAACATATAAGTATACAATCATAAAGTGGAACCAAGTCCCATTCTTTCTACATGATCCTTAAATTTAAACGGTGGCATGCCCTTAGTTAAAGGATCAACGATCATCAACTCAGTGCTTATATGCTCAATGACCACTTTCTTGTCTTTTACTTTTTCTCTAATGGCTAAGTACTTAATGTCGATGTGCTTACTTTGACTTCCACTTTTGTTATTCTTAGCCATAAAGACAGCAGCTGAGTTATCGCAAAAAATTATTAAAGGCCTTGAAATAGTATCAACTATCTTCAGCCCATAAATGAAACTTTTAAGCCATACACCATGTGATGTAGCCTCAAAACAAGAGACAAACTCAGCTTCCATGGTAGAAGTAGCAGTCAAAGACTGCTTAACACTCCTCCATGAAATAACTCCACCAGCCATCATGAAAATGCACCCAGATGTTGATCTACGAGAGTCAACACAACCAGCAAAGTCTGAGTTTGAATAACCAATCACATCTAGATTGTCTGTCTGTCTATACATAAGCATGTAATCTTTGGTCCCTTGAAGGTACCTCAACACTTTCTTAGCAGTTCTCCAGTGGTCAATACCTGGATTACTCTGATATCTTCCTAACATTCCAACTGCAAAAGCAATGTCAGGCCTTGTGCATACTTGAGCATACATGAGGCTTTCAACAACTGAAGCATAAGGAATGTTTTTCATGTGTTCCCTCTCAAAGTCATTCTTTGGACATTGGTTCAAATTAAACCTATCACCCTTCACAATGGGAGCAACACCTGGTGAACAATCTTTCATCCGAAATCTCTCTAGAATTTTGTTAATATAGGTTTCCTATGATAGACCCAAAATACCTCGAGATCTATCTCTACGAATCTTAATGTCGATGACATAAGATGCATCACCCATATCCTTCATGTCAAAATTCTTAGAGAGAAATTGTTTCACCTCATGTAGCAAACCCCGATCATTGGCTACAAGTAAAATATCATCTACATATAAAACAAGGAAACATATTTTACTCCCACTGACCTTGTGTATATGCATTGATCCATAGGGTTTTCATCAAAACCAAATGAAGAAATTATCCCATGAAACTTAAGGTACCACTGACGGGAAGCTTGTTTTAAACCATATATAGATTTATTAAGCTTGCAAACCAAATGCTCACCACTATTAGAGGAGAAATCTTCAGGTTATTTCATATAAACCTCCTCCTCTAAATCACCATTAAGAAAAGCTGTTTTCACATCCATTTGTTGCAACTCAAGGTCAAAATGAGCAACTAATGCCAAGATTATACGAAGAGAATCTTTCTTAGATACTGGAGAAAAAGTCTATTTGTAATCTATTCCTTTCTTTTGAGTAAATCCCTTAGCAACAAGTCTTGCCTTGTATCTCTCAATATTGCCTAATGAATCCCTTTTGGTCTTAAAGACCCATTTACATCCAATGACCTTTGCCCCATTAGGCATCTCTACAAGGTTCTAATCACTAGGAATAGTTGATTTTCTTACTCTAGTAGACCTCCTTAATGTTGCATCAACATTTTCTTGGGGATCATGTTGTTTAACTGGTTGTTCATCATTTTCATGAATTTGATGATCAACTTGATCTACTGGATTATCAACAACAGTTTGTGGAATGTCAATCATGTATTGTTCATCATCCCTTTGAACTTGAGGGGTATGAATTACAACCAATCTTTCATTTGATGTGGAAGGTTGAAATTCTATATAATCAATCTCAGAACCTAAGTCCCTCAATTAATCACTCCCACTGATCAAATCATTTTCAATAAATTTGGCATTTCTTGATTTCACAATCCTAGTAATATGATGTGGACAATAAAACCTATAACCTTTAGACCTTTCGACATATCCAATGAAATACCCACTAATGGTCTTCGGGTCAAGTTTATTCTCTTGTGGGTTATATATTCTCACCTCAGACGGACAACCCCAAACGCGCATATATTTCAAACTCGGTTTCCAACCTTTAAACAACTCAAAAAGTGTCTTTGGGATAGCCTTGGTTGGAACACGATTTAATATATAAATTGCCGTCTTTAGTGCTTCAGCCCACAAGGATTTAGGAAGATTGGAGTTGCTAAGCATACTCCGCACCATGTCCAATAATGTTTGGTTCCTTCTTTCTACCACACCATTCTGATTTGGAGAACCATGCATAGTGTATTGGGCAACAATCCCATGTTCTTGAAGAAACTTTGCAAAGGGACCAGGTGCTTGTCCATTCTCAGTATATCTGCCATAGTATTTTCCACCTCTATCCGATCTCACTATTTTTATTTGCTTGCCACATTGGTTCTCAACTTCAGCCTTAAAGACTTTGAAGGCATCCAATGCTTCGTGTTTGTTATGAAGCAAATAAACATTCATATATCATGAATAATCATCTATAAAGGTGATAAAATATTTCTGACCATGTGCATTCATATCTGGACAATAAATATCAGTATGAATTATTTCTAATATGCTTGAACTCCTGTTAGCACCTTTCTTTGACATGTTGGTCTGCTTACCCTTAATGCATTCCACACAAGTCTTAAAGTTAGCAAAATCTAGAGTATTGAGTACCCCATCTTTCACTAACCTTTTAATCCTCTCAATGGAGATATGTCTTAATCTCCGGTGCCATAACATAAAGGAATTCTCATTAATATTGCACCTTTTAATACTAGTTTGAACATGCATTGAACTATAAGTGGCACTATTTTGTAAACCAAGAAGATAAAGACCATCAGACAAGATACCATTCCCAACACATTCAGAATTATAAAATAACTCAAATGATGTGTCTTTGAAATTAAAGGAATATCCAAACGATACAAGTCTTGAAATAGAAATCAAGTTTCAGGAAAAACTTGGTACATAAAAGGTCCTTTTTAATTATAAAATAAAGCCACTACTTAAAGTCAAAATTCAAGTTCCAATGGCCTCCACATGTGGGCCTAGCTTATTGCCTGATAAAATGTTTTGCTCACTTCCCATTGGTTTCCTTAGGTTTTGCATACCCTGTAAAGAATTTGCAATATGAATAATAGATCCAGAATTAATCCACCAGGTGTTAATATTAACACTAACCATATTAGATTCATAACATACTAATGAGATTGATTTACCTTTCTTCTCAAGCCATTTCTGGAACCCGAGGCAATTCTTCTTCATGTGTTCCTTCTTCTTGCAAAAGAAACACTTTGCCACCTTCTTAATATCGGCTTGAGGTGGTATTTTACCATTCCCCTTCTGATTAGCTTGAGACTTAATTGTTTTGTTCTTCCCATAAGCAGTAGTCAGCTATGCACTCTCACCCATCTCCATTACAAGCCTTTCTTCTTCCTGAACACACATGGTCATTAATTCATTGATAGACCATTTATCTTTATGTGTGTTGTAGGAAATCTTAAACGACCCATATTCATGCGGAATGGTGTTCAAAATGAAATGCACTAGGAAGGACTCAGACATATCAACCTCTAGTTTCTTAAGTTGAGCTGAAATATCTCGCATTTTCATGATGTACTCACGCACACCTTTCACACTGGTGAGCCGAAGAGAAGAGAACTTCATGATCAAGGTGCTTGCTAAAGTCTTATCTGAAGTGATGAATTGGTCATCAATGGCCTTAAGCAAGTCTCGGACCTTTTCATGCTAGTCAACAGAACCACATATCTCAGCCGAGATTTTGGTCTTAATGAACATCACGCTGAGCCGGTTGGATCGCTCCCACCGCTCATATAGCGCAACGTCAGCTGAGCTACTTTCATCAGTGATTGCAGGTGGTTCGTCTTTCCTTATAGCATAGTCTATGTCCATCCACCCCAATTGTAGAAGAATTCTCTCCTTCCATATCTTATAGTTATCTCCTTTGAGTTTGGGAACATCACATTGAATATCAGAAAAACTAATAGTTTGAGAAGCTACAAAATTCAAAGGCTTATGTCAAAATTTGAGACATATTAATCTTAACTATATCTTTTACCAATGTAAACATACCATAAAATTGAATCTTGCGACATAAAAATTGCCTGTGGGCTAAATTTTTAATTCAATAAGAAACAATTAAACCTTATGATAGAATAATCAAATTACTTGCTCAAATTCATGCTTTATGGGTACAACATGAAAATAATTTAATTTCTATCGTAAATATTTACTTTATGATAAAATCGAAAAATTATACATACATCATGATGCCTGTGGGTAAATCATGAAAAATAATATATTATTTTATCCCAATTAATTATACTGATATAATAAAAAATTCTTGTGGGATAAAATTGATTATATAAGTATAATTAATTACAATATTATGTCTAATTCCTTATATGATCTTTAACCAACTTAATATATAATTTTAATCAAATTTAGATGTTGTGACTAATCCATAATTAATCAAAATTATAAAGATCACTTAGACATAAAACTTTATTATATGAGAATAAATGGTATTTTGCATTTCAAAATCAAGTTACAATATAATTATGAATAAGATTCTCATATAATTTTATAATTGAAACATAATATTATGCATTTGATTTCATATATATATGCATAGAATAAAATTTTCCAAAATATATTCATGCATAAAATAAATCAAAATTCCTAAAACTGTAAAGCAGAATGAGTATATAACATATGAAAAACGATTGCATATTAGAAAAGCTTTACTAGTTTAGTGGTTTGCACATACTATAGCTTTCTTGGAGTCAAGGGTTCAACACCCAACTAGTCCAAAATGTAGGATTTTTTGTTCATTTTTTTTAAACACTATTCATCATCTTCAACCTCTAGCGGGTCAAACTCGACCCATATGCAGACCCGGTCGATTTTCAGTCATTTGGACACCATTTTACACGATTCAAAAGCCAAAATTAAGGAAATCAAACAAAATACAGATTTCTAATCTTATTTTTAAGAAACAAGGCCCTTAACCTGTGATGTTACAAACTACAAAAGAAACACATGTTATTAACAAAAAGCGAAAAATAAAATCAAATCATACCTCCAACCATTGCCATGAAGAGTTTCTTGTTTTTGGTTCTTCCAAGCTCTCTCTTTCTTTCTCTAGATGGTGTATCAGACTGAATTCGAAAGAGATGAGCTCAGGGACCAAATCCATGTGCTATATATAGGCATTCTACCATCAAGAATGCATTTAGTAGTCATTACCACTCATTATTGGCTGTTACAATTTATTAGTGGCCATTACCACCCATTAACAGCCATTCAATTTGGCTTCCAAAATTGATAACCGTTTTCAAAATGTTAGGACCAGAAATTATTACAATTTATTCTCTGGTAATCAATTACCAAAGGATGTAATCGATTATCAGTGGCCAAAATACTTTCTGAAAAGCTTTTAAAATGATTTTGAATACTTTTGAAAGCATGTAATCGATTACATAAGTATTGTAATCGATTACCAGCAGTTGAAACTATTTATAACAGCTATTAGAAATTTGAATTTAAATTTTACAATGTGTAATCGATTACACTTGGATGGTAATCGATTACCAACAATTATTGAACGTTTTAATTCAAATTTTAAAGCCTGTAATCGATTACACAAGTCTTATAATCGATTATCAGAGGAGATTTTCCGAAAATAATTTCCAAGAGTCACATATGTTCAAATGGTTTTTGAATGACCATCAAAGGTCTATTTATATGTGACTTGGACACGAATTTGCTTAGAGTTTTTCAGACAAAAGTTTATCCTCTCAAAAGCAAATT